>NC_092339.1:23592500-23862500 GCF_046630445.1 Rutidosis leptorrhynchoides
CTTCAACTGTCTCGATGCATAGGCGATAACCTTTTTACGTTGCATCAAAACACATCCGAAACCTTGATTCGAGGCATCACAATAGACTACAAAATCTTCAGTACCTTCAGGTAATGATAGGATCGGGGCTGTGATAAATTTATCCTTCAGAATCTTGAAAGCAGATTCCTGTTCTTCGGACCACTCGAACTTCTTCCCCTTATGAGTTAGCTTGGTAAGAGGTTTGGCTAGAATAGAAAAATCTTTGATGAACCTTCGGTAATAACCAGCAAGTCCCAAAAATTGGCGAATATGTTTCGCACTCTTAGGCACTTCCCAGTTTTGGATAGCGGTGATTTTCGCCGGATCGACATGTATTCCTTCACTATCAACTACATGTCCGAGAAACTATGCGGTTCGCAGCCAAAATTCACACTTGGAGAACTTAGCATACAGTTGTTCCTTCTTTAAGAGCTCTAGAATCAATGGCAAGTGTTGCTCATGCTCTTTCTTGCTCTTGGAATAGATTAGAATGTCACCGATGAAGACGATCACGAATTGGTCGAGATAAGGCTTGCATACACGGTTCATAAGATCCATAAATACAGCGGGAGCATTGGTCAAACCAAAAGGCATCACAAGAAACTCATAATGTCCGTAATGAGTTCGAAAAGCAGTCTTAGAAACATCGGTTTCCTTGACTCTCAGTTGATGATAACCGAACCTAAGATCAATCTTCGAGTAGACGTTGGACCCTTGCAATTGGTCAAACAGGTCATCGATACGCGGAAGTGGGTAGCGATTCTTGATGGTTAACTTGTTGAGTTCACGGTAATCAATACACATTCTCAATGTGCCGTCTTTGTTCTTAACAAATAGAACGGGTGCTCCCCACGGAGACGAACTAGGACGAATGAAACCTTTCTCCAAAAGTTCTTGGAGTTGGTTAGATAATTCCTTCATCTCTGGTGAAGCTAAGCGGTATGGTGCCTTTGCAATAGGTGCAGCACCGGGGGTCAAATCGATCTGAAACTCAACCCGTCGTTGGGGAGGGAGACCAAGGAGTTCTTTAGGAAATACTTCAGGAAAGTCTCTAACTACCGGTACATCTTCAATGCTTTTTTCTTCCGATTCGACTTCCTTAACATGAGCCAAAATGGCTTGGTATCCCTTCATTAGATACTTGCGTGTCTTGATGCAAGAGATGATGTTGAGTTTGGAACCACTCATCTCCCCTTGAACAATTAAGGTTTCCCCATTTTCAAGAGGTATGTTAATGGTTTTCTCATAACACATGATTGCAGCTCTTAATGAGCGTAACCAATCCATCCCTACGACTACATCAAAGCTCCCTAACTCGACTGAAAATAGGTCGATCTTAAAGTGTTTGTCGGCTAAAACCAGATCACAGTTTTTATACACATTGTCTACTTTCATAACCTTACCATTTGCTACTTCTACAAGACGCTTAATTTCTAAGGCTTGTGGTTTTTCAGTGAATAAGGCACAAAACTCAGTAGACACATAACTTCTATCAGCACCAGAATCGAATAAAATAGGAGCATAGAAGTTGTTAACAAGAAACGTACCCGTTATCACTTCATCATCATCACAGGCTTCTTCAGCCGTCATCACAAATGCTCGGCTTTTAGCATTAGCATTTCCCCTGTTACCCTTTTTCTTTGGACACTGGTTGCGGAAATGCCCTTTTTCACCACAGTCATAGCATGTAGGAACGATTGCGTTGGCTTTGGTTGCAGGAGTATCCGTTTACAGAATAAAGGATGCGTTACACCCTCTTGAAAATTCACCTTTAACCCAAAAAGATTGAATTGCCTCCGCAAGATCCGCTTTATGATGTTCCAAAAAATTTTAAACAATCTAAAATTAAAACCATCCGGACCAGAGGCCTTCGTACTACCACATTCAATAATTGCATCCCATATTTCCAGCTCGCTGAAAGGAGCCTCTAGTTTATTCGCATCTGCAAGTGACAAGCAGTTTCCACCTGGCCCACTTGTAGCAGTCTAATCCATTAACAGTGGTTTGTCTCTTTTTTTCTGCAAAAAAACATTTCAAAGTGATCGCGGACAACAGCTTTTACTTCACAAGGGTTTTCGTTCCATTACCCATTTATATTAAGACCCCTAATATTACACTTGTTATATCTATGACGAATGGTGGAGTGAAAAAATTTAGTATTCTCATCACCTTTCAAAATTCAACGAATACGAGCTTTTTGTTTCAACATATTAGCCTTTATTTTCTCCTTTTTTATCCTACACTTTCTCACCTTTAACCACTTAGCTCTATCCTCATCACTTAGTGAATCTTCTGTCTTTTTTTTTTCCCACTCACATGCTTCCATTTTAATATTATTGATTTCCATATCTAAATTACCAAACTTGTTCATACTCCACTCTTTCAACACAAACTTAACATTTTTGGGTTTGTCTCTGAACCTACAATCTTTCCTTGTACCGAAAACGGATTTATTCTAAGCCTCATTGATAATTTGCTCCACCCCTCCTTATCAAACCATTCATAGAATACTTTAAAAGGTTTAGGGCCAAACTCAATTGTTATCTCTCAAAGCACAATTGGGCAGTGATCCGACTCTCTTCTTTCCAAGGCATTGACCGGGAGATCTTGCCACAAACTAATGAACTTATACGTCACAAGAAACCTATCAAGCTTACTAAATTTAATACCATTATCACAAATGCGAGTGAACTTTTTGCCATTAATCACTATTTCTGTCAAATTATTTCTAGCAACAAACTCATTAAACCATGTAGCACGACGTTGATGAAAAACATAATTTAACCTATCTGTTTGTTCCCTAACTTCATTTAAATCGCCACACAAAACCCATGCCGAGTCTACATTCCTCATAAGATCATCTAATGATTCCCACATACGTTTTTTATTCGCATCACTATGTGGTCCGTATACATTCACTATTATCGATTCTTGTCCGGAACCACACCAATTACCCCGAATCGCTAAGATCCCCACTGCATTAGTAAACTTGAAACTGTTGGTATCCCAAATTAATAGCATACCCCGCGAAGTTCCTACTACTTATTTTTGAACAAAACCGAATTCACTAATACCCCACAAGGATTGGATCCAACGGTCCTCAAGATGATTGCACTTCGTTTCTTGCAATGCAATAATACTAGGTCTTTCAGAGACACATATATTCCTTACCCAATTGAATTTACCTGTGACACTGAACCCCCGAATGTTTAACGAAATAATCTTCATAAGAAAAACTAAAAATCGACAACAACAATAAGAAAATAGGACTTACTGAGGATTGAGGTTAGGTTACCTCAATCCGATTTATTCCCCAAAATCCTTAATCTTCATTGTTGACAGAGTGGTTGTTCGAATTCTTCATACCCCTACCCGAATTTGCCTTTGACGCAACTTTCATGGGATTAGATCTCTTACCACAACACTTGCAATTGAACTTTTGACCCTTTTCACAATTGATCCTTATCAATTAATTAACTGATATATATATATATATATATATATATATATATATACATATATATATATATATATATATATATATATATATATATATATATATATATATATATATATATATATATATATATATATATATATATATATATACTATCTAAAATGACCCGTGAAATTACGAGTTTATTTAAAGGAAACAGTTTAATGATACGTTTTATGTATTAAGTGAACGTAAAAGTTAAAATCATTTAGTTTAATGACCCGTGAAACCACCGTCTGACTAAGGGTGTGTTTGGATGAAACTAGCTAGAGTTGGAGTTGGAGCTTATGGCTGGAGCTGGAGCTGGTGGCTGGAGCTGGAGCTTATCATAAGCTCTACTTTTTTTAAGAAGCTACTTCTAAAAGCTTCTTTTTCTAGAGCTTCTTTTTTACATAAGCTCTACTTTTGGTTACATGCCAAACAGAGCTTATGACTTTTAACTTATTAAAATCATAAACTCAAGCTCCTATAAGGTCTCATAAGCTCACATAAGCTTGTCACCAAACACACCCTAAGAAACATTTTATTGAGACATGTATTTCGTATACATATGTAACATAATTAATTTCGTAAAGAGAACTCATATTTGAATAAGAGTAATAGAGTTTGCTTTAAAGAGTATTTATATTTTTAATAATAACTATTAGTAATAACAAACGTCTCTTTAATTTTTTTTAAAAATTTAAAATACAATTATTATATGAAGGTTGTACAATATGTTTCAAAGTTTATACATATGTTCATGGAGTGTTTTGTAAAGATTGTAAAATTTGTTTTAAAGTTTGTACATATGGTCATGGGAATATTTTTATCATAAGGTGGTATAAAATGCTTCAAATATTGTACATATGGTCATGAATGTGTTTTATCATAAGATTGTACATAATGTTTCAAATATTGTATATATGGTCATAAGGGTGTTTTATCATAAGGTTGTACATAATGCTTCATATATTATATAATGAACATGTTAATATTTTTATTAAATATAATTAACTTTTAATGATATCATCATGAGGGGTTTAGAAATTTTTTATTTATTTTTGATTTTTTTTAAACTTGAATAATCCTTATTTATGACATCATCATGAACGGCGTGGTATTAAATCTTTTAGCTTGACAAGGTTTCAACCCTCTAAAAAATAAGATTTTTTTTTTCAACGTTGAAGAACATTGTTATTATTGAAAAAAAGTTGTCTACCAAATTAATGGTTCATCCTAAGGCAAAGCAACTCACGATATAAAAGATTTAGGAAACATTACAAAAAGAGAGAAAGTTATCACTCAATACGCAACTATATTGGCGAATATTAGTCTATCTTTGTGATACAAACATGCAAAAGTTACATTTTATTTATTATTTATCGTTTTCTTTTTTCAAATCTAGAACTTTCGCGTTTTTATCGTTCAGATTACAGGGTGGTATTATAAAGTCTAGGCTAGGTTACACAAATTATGTTAGTTAGGCAAGTCCGATTGCGGACTTCATTTCGTTAGGTTTTTTAGACTGTTTGGGGTTTGTAATCGCTATAAATGATCTATCTATAAAATATAACAACTTAGAATGTTTTATTATCTATCAGTTAAAACCCATAAGATAATCACCAGATTGAAACCTCTATCCACCTCACAAGAAACAAACTCTAGAATTTCGATTTGATATTTATAAAACGAAAATGGTTTGACATACTTGAAGAACTAAATTTTGTTGTTGAATTGAATTTGTAGTATTCGAAGAGCGTGAACCATCTGATTTCTCCTTTTTCAAGTCACCCAAACATTGATAAAATGGATCCCATGAAAAGGTTTATCAATGAAATGTTAACCATTGTTAGCATTAGATGGACTTAGAATTGATGGTAACTTAGAAACACTAATCACTCAAATTTAATTTAATTTCCTTGATCTGAATGTTAAATTATATCTACAACTAGATTTATGAGCCCGTCCGTTGGACGGGTACTCATTTGAAAACATTATCTAGTATTTTACAAATGTATATGAAAAACGATATTATACGGTTACTTTCGTAAGTACTGTTGTGAGTTTAATTTGTAAAGTACAAAGAATACACATCACAACAACATCGAGTTTGCTAATTAATTACAATTAGATTACATGTAAAAAGTAAAACTAAATTCTTAGACATTTTATGTTGTGATGTGGTCAAATCATATACTTATACTTTAATCAAATTAAATCACGAGTATAAATTGAAACGGTATGTATCGAGCTGTATCTTATATCTAACATAGATTTATGAGCCCGTGCGTTGCACGGGGTTTCATCCACAAACATTATTGATTTTTAAACTTTTATATGAAATAACGATATTATAGGAAAAAGTGTCAAATATACTGTTGTGGTTGAATTAGTATAATATTTTTTGTAAACAACACACAATAGTGAAACTTTTTAGAGCCCGTACATTGCACGACGACTCTCAATCAAACAAACTTGAAACGTACAATGGTATATCAATTAGAAATGATAAAGACAGTATCACAAGTATTGTGTTGGGTGAACTGCTTAATTATTTTGTTTTGTGTTACACAAAACACATAGATTAAAGGCTACTAAATCTGACGCTACCAGAACACTAAAGACATCACCAACAGTAGTCGATTTATAAGTAACGACATTACCAATAGTTGGATTTTTTAAACTATGCTTTACACATAACACATTGAATAATGCTACTAAATCTGACTTGTTAATTGTTTATTTTGCATAATATGGAAATTTACATAATACTAACAAATTTCCATAAAGAAAGTACGTAAATATCAACCTTGTGACTTCCATTTTGTAACATAACAAACAAACTTTTAGTGCGTCAGAATGTAATGAGACATTTTTCACCAGCCTTGTATCCATTTAATTTCACAAACTTAGTCCAGTCAAATGACACATATAAATTTGGTTTCTCTTTTGCGGTTCATCTTTAAGACTCCACATATGAATAACTTTTAGAAGCCCGTGCGTTGCACGACACTCTAAAAAATAGTATTAAAAACGTCACCATTGAGACTGATTAGTTGTATTGTTCAATTATTATTTTATTATACAATTAAAGTGAAGAAACTATTATGAGAATTAAGTGTACTTCTAATGTCCTGCCCATGAATCCCCCTTAAATATATAGTCACTGTAAAATGTTATATTGAAGATGTTTGTTGATGTCAAGACCCGTCCTAATCCATCCGGACGAAGTCCATATCAATTACAAATGATTCACAACAGTTGATTACATCGCGAGGTATTTGACCTCTATATGATACATTTTACAAACATTGCATTCCATTTTAAAAGACAAACTTTCTTTACAATGAAAACTGACGGCATGCATACCATTTCAGAATATATCCAACTATAATTAACTTAATAATAATCTTGATGAACTCAATGACTCGAATGCAACATCTTTTGAAATATGTCATGAATGACTCCAAGTAATATCTCTAAAATGAGTAAATGTACAGCGGAAGATTTCTTTCGTACCTGAGAATAAACATGCTTTAAAGTGTCAACCAAAAGGTTGGTGAGTTCATTAGTTTATCATAATTAATCAATTCATAATTTTAATAGACCACAAGATTTCATATTTCCATTTCTCATAAACATACGTCCCATGCATAGAGACAAAAATATCATTCATATGGATTGAACACCTGGTAACCGATATTCACAATATGCATATAAGAATATCCCCATCATTCCGGGATCCTCCTTCGGACATGATATAAATTTCGAAGTACTAAAGCATCCGGTACTTTGGATGGGGCTTGTTGGGCCCGATAGATCTATCTTTAGAGTTCGCGTCAATTAGGGTGTCTGTTCCCTAATTCTTAGATTACTAGACTAAAAAGGGGCATATTCGGTTTAATAATCCAACCATAGAATGTAGTTTCGATCACTTGTGTCTATTTTGTAAAGCATTTATAAAAGCAGCGCATGTATTCTCAGTCCCAAAAATATATATTGCAAAAGCATTTAAAAAAGGGATTAATGAAACTCACATAATGTATTTTGAATTAAAAATACATATGACTATACTGAACAATGCAGGGTTGGCCTTGGATTCACGAACCTATATCATTCGTATATATATTTATTAAACCATGTACTTGTAATTTAACAAATATATGTATATATAATTATAAATTTATTAATTTATTAATATATCATAATTGCATTGTTATTATGTATATATTTTATTTATATATTCCTTTTGTATATAAATATATTAAATTTTGTTATGTTATACTTATTAACTATATTTTTATATATATATTTTTGGTTAGTTAGAACAGTACTTTAGAAATACTATGTTGATATTTGTAATATTTATAGTGATAATACTTAATAAATATGATGATATTATTTATAATTCTGTTATTAAGAATGTATATGCTAATTTTTAATAAATAAATCTCATAATAATGTTTGTTTCAGTAGTTTTTAATAAAACAAATAATTTAATAATAATAATACTGAAAATATTAACTTTTGATATTAATACGTTATTTGATAATAATTATATAAATCTTATTATTAATAGTAATCTAAATAAAAAAAACACTTTTGTTAATAATAATAATAATAATAATATAAATTATAATACTAATACTTATACTAATAATAAGGATATTACTAATAATAATATTTATAATTGTAACTAGGGTTATGGTGATAATAGTAACAAAGAGTTCTAATATTTGTATTAATAATAATAATAGTAATAACAACAATAAATATTGTAATAATGGAAATGATAATAATAATAATTATACTTCTAGTAATAACCTTATTATTAATATTCATAATAGTAAAAAAAATAGTAGAAAGAAATAATAACAATAATCATAAAAATAAAAGAAAAGGAAGCTACCTCAAAATATGCCTTAAAGAGAAAAACTGTCCGGAACGGGACTCGAACCCGAGACCTCTCGCTCAATGACATCACCCTCTAGCCACTCGTCTGTCACTTCATTTCTGATTAATGTCATAACCTAATTATATTAAACCCGTACTATTTGTTTTTCCCTTTTCTTCTTCATGTTCGTTTCTCAGTGACTAGATAATCAAACGATCATCATAGTAATATAATAATTTGATTTTCGGATTCATAAAATTAACAGAACAATTTAATTGGGCATTTGGAATTAACAGAAAAAGGATAAAATGAAAATAACTGCACTGAGTTTTCGAGAAAAAAAATGAACTCATGACATGATTTTAAATTTTCGGATGTTTCAGCCAAAGTTTATAATACGAAATTTGTTTAAAATCACTTCTAGAAACTTTGTAAACATCTAATTTCAACAGAAACAACATAATGAATGCGGATTTCACGATGAACGTTCTGTTGACTTTTTAATTCCCAAAAGTTTGACTCAAGAATTAATAATCAATACGAAGAATTGAAATCTGAAAGTTTGCAGATAGATTGAGCGAGAGATTCC
Organism: Rutidosis leptorrhynchoides; assembly: GCF_046630445.1. NCBI lineage: Eukaryota > Viridiplantae > Streptophyta > Magnoliopsida > Asterales > Asteraceae > Rutidosis > Rutidosis leptorrhynchoides. The sequence continues at coordinate 23,601,483 of NC_092339.1, forward strand.
TAACGATACTACATTTAAAGATTTTGAAATTATTTACAGAAATCGGGTTTTGATTAAAATGCTCAAGAACAGGGATAATGAAAGAAAAAAAATAAAAATAAATAATAACTTGATTCTTCGACTGGTACCCTATGGAGTAGGTGTATTAGAATGTGGTAATGGAAGATTGAATGATTAATTAACAATGCCAGGATCACTTTGGTAAAGCAGAGGTTGACAGAAATCTAGCTCAGAGAAAGAAAAAAAAATAACAAAAAAAAACAAAATACAGAAAGTAGAAAACGATGCCCACTGAATTTGGCTGGATACTGAGTTTATTTCATTGCGTGATTCTGTTTAGAGACAGGAGTACTAATCAGATACAGATGATAACGATCTGTAACAACTTCACCTATTTAATTACTTATTAGATTATAGATAATTATAAATAATAATAATCCTATTAATATTATTGACAAATAATAATAATAATAATAATAATAATATTAATAATTATTAATAATAAAAATGTTGATAATGATATTAATAATAGTAATAATAATATTTATAAAGATTTTAATATTATGATAATATTAATAAGAATAATGGTAAATACAATAAAACAAATGATAATTTCAATAAAAATAATAATAATAATAATTATAAATAATAATACCACTTAAGATAATAATAACATGCTAATATTATTAATAACAATAATGATAATGATAAAGATAATAATGATCACATTAACACTAATAGTATTTATAATAATCATAATATTTATTACTAAGTGTAGTAAAAATGATATTAATGATGACAACAATAACTTTAATAGTAATAATGTTATAACAACTTAAATGTATAAACTTTCATATTTATATATCATATATATTATTACTAATGATACTGTTATTAATATTAATATCAACAATCATGAAATAATAATAATAAGATTAGTATAACAACTATATTTATCATTAAATTTAAATTGAATATATCAATATTAACTATTATTATTTATGTAACATATTATATATTAAATAATATCAAATATTTCATATTTAATATTTAATATTTTTACATTTTATATATATTATAATATGCATACTATTAATAATTATGTATATTAATCCTATATATATGTGTATATATTTATATATTTCAACTACTTCATATTTAATCATGTTTTAAATATCAAGTTTAAGTTTTCTTTCTAAATCACATACTAGTTTATTAATATATGAAATTCATAATATATAATTATTTGCCTATATATTTATTTATATATATACATTTCTATTTACGATTAATGGTTCGTGAATCATCGAGCATAGTTATAGGATATTTGATTACATGAATAAAGATTTCAAAACTTTCAAGACTCAACACTACAGATTTTCCTTATCGTGTCGAAAACATATAAAGATTAAAGTTTAAATTTGGTCAGAAATTCTCGGGTCATCACAGTACCTACCCGTTAAAGAAATTTCGTTCCGAAATTTGAGTGAGGTGGTCATGGATAACAATAAAAATGTTTTCATGACGAATATGAGTTGATAAATTGAGTTTTATCATTATTGAGTAATATGGATAAAAATAATTCGGTTATTCGAAGAGTACGAATGATGTTATCATCAAAGAGTGAAATAGGAAAGTAAAGATTCATCTTAACTTTTGACAGAGTCAGGGTTGAATTCCAGAATTCAATGGATTTAAAGAAAATCTTCGAAATCTATAAGATCTGATTCTGCGGGATTTATGGAAATTAAGATCTCTATAATTAAATGCTGTGATCTGCCTCGATTACTCTGTCTGATATTTTCCACTATAAATGAACTTCTTCCGTTCCATTATTTTCACCATTCCCTTACTCTCTTCCTTAGTTCATACATCCAAAAGATTGTGAAAATGCTTAATCCAGTTCTAATCCTTGTCCTTATACTTACTATCGTAACAATCATTCTCTTTTTCCAACTTCCACCCGAGGAATCTACTTACTTCTACTTTGTTCTTGGGGTTATAGTGCTTTTAATTCTCCCGTGTCTTTATGTTGCGATAAACATTGATATACACGGTTTGTAATTTATGCGTTGTTATCGGGCTTTATACCTCTCCTTATATTTCAATGTCTCCCTTTCTGTTTCCTATAATCATTGTCATCCACAGTTAATACTCTCTCCTATTTGCTGTGATTTATACTCCAATTTGTATTTCAGAGCTTTGTCCCTTCGTTTCTTCTTCTGGCGATTTGGCATCTCTTGTAATGGTCCAGAATTCGCAGATATAAGTTTCAGAATGAACATTATTAATGTTCTAAATAAGAAGGAACGTAATAGCATGATTTGATTTGTCAAATTACCAGATTCACTGAGAATAGAACTATCAAGAATATACTTTCCTGATATGTTCAGAAGTTAAACAGAATAACAGAGTTATGTAACATGGCACATGATGACGTTATGATCTGTGAATCATCACGTCCCATTAGAAACTCAGCATGACTTACTGTAATATAATCACTTTGATCAAGTGTAATTATTTTATACTAACTCATGCATTAGTTCCCAACATTACTTCAATAACCTTCGTATTTTAAGCTCGAAAGTTTACAGAATATAGAAACTAACAGTTTCTATATGATGTAATACTGATAGCACGAAGAGATTAATGATTTCAGATAAGAATAGTTATAAAAATATCTCCAAAAATATAGAGGATATTTATAATGAAAGATACGATAATATCTCGGAATGTCTAAGATCAGAGGATGATAGAAACTATTGTCTGCAAGGGTTTAGAGTAAGGAGCAAGAAATTCACTAAAGACTTTAGCAGACATTGAATCGTTTGGATTTTTTGAAGTCAAACTTATTCCTTGTGATTTGTCCACGGCTTTCTTCATAGTTTCACATAATCTGCTTTTTGGTACGAAATTTTCTATTGAATGTTTCCAATATAATGATACACAGGAAGCATGAAGAGGTATATAATTTCAGACGAGAATATTTATGAAAATATCCTCAGAAATATCAAAGATATTGATGATGATATTTTGGAATTTCTAAGTTCGATGGTTGATGGAGAAAGATTTTCCGCAAGATTTTAACATGACTTCGGAGCAAGATATTCTCTAAAGATTTCAACGGATCCAGAATTACCTGTATCTTTTGAATATAGGGTTTGGTTCTTGTATTTTTCCTTGGTCTCCTTCATGGGTAGCTCAATCTGTTTTTCAATACCCAATTTTTCTATCGAGCGTTCCTAACACTCCTTTCTTTATCATCAACCTTTTGGCCGTTTAGACCATCTACCATTTTTCTGTTTCATCTGCATTTAATGCTATGATATCTGAATCATCGGTTATTAATCCGAGGTGATTTCAGGAGAATTGTGTTTTTAGATGATTAAACGCTGATGGTATTATGGTGGAATATGAAAGGTTCCCTGGTAACAATAAAAGAGCACGCATATATATCAACGTTATAATGAGGTTGTTTCGTACGAAAGGTCGAAGTTGTCTTGCTGGAGCTGTGACAAAATTGGCTATCTCGAACAGCAGATGCAAAGTTATTTTCGGTAATAATAACGCTATAGGAATTAGTACAGCTACGTGTTAAACGTTTACTCAGGTTCCGAGTGTTTTCCGGTGCATAACTATATACATCAATCTTTTCTCCCGTAAATGAAGTGCGATTGGTTCATCCTCTCGATTGAGGTGTTTTCAAGAATCATGAAAGGTTTGGACGTAGAATGTAATCGTGAAGATACAAATGATGTTTAAGACGAATATAAGTGGCAACTTGAAGAATTGTTTAGTTTCATATGTTATAATCAATATTTTAATTCATTTTAATTGTCCAATATTTTTAGTCCACAGTCGATAGTCCACAGTTGACAGTCCAATAATTTATATGTAGTTTAATATATAATATTCGAATTTATTAATATGTATCGTGACCCGTGTACATGTCTCAGACTCGATCACAACTCAAAGTATATATATTATTGTAGAATCAACCTCAACCCTGTATAGAGAACTCGATCATTACTGCATATCGAGTGTCTATGGTGATTCCAAATAATATATATATATATGCGTCGATATGATATGTCAAAACCTTGTATACGTGTCCCGATATTTAAAGTGTGTAAAAATAAATTCAGAAATTAAATGACGATAAATAAAATTGCGAGAATGTAAATTGCGCTAATTAAATTGCGATAAATAAAGTGTAATCAGTTAGCTGGGAACAATTAGCTAGGAACAGTTAGCGTGGATTCTTAACAAAATTTCTCATAGTTAATTTGTTTGTTTCTAACAAATTTTATTTTGTCCAATGTTTTCTTCATTATGCCACTTGTCGGATTCTGATAGGTCAAAATCCAAATATGAAATTAAATGAAAATGGTTATTATGTGATGAATGGATTCGTATAGCTGTGGTTGTAAGTAGGATAGTAAATCACTGTTGAATCAGATTCGAAGAATGTACAGTGTAACTTATTAATGCGAAATCTAAATATTCTTCGGGTATTACCTACCCGTTAAAATATTTTCACCATTAACAGTTTGTACAATAAAAATTTTAATTACAATCTTTAAGAAAACATATATACATATATATTTTCCTCAGACGTAATTATGGATTTAATGAGTCAATGTGATATTAAACTCATCAGATTTACGGCTAGAACTAGAGTACATAATCTCTAAAATATTAGAGATTACATAATCACCATGAAGGACGAAGATAGTTTATGTAGAACGATTCATAAAACGATTCATAGAATGATGATTATGCTTGAGGTATAGATTAAGATGTTGAGGTGTAGGATGAAGATGTTGATGTTGGTGGTGGTGATGGTACTGTTGGCATTGATGGTGGTACTGGTTATGCTGCTGGTGCTGCTGCTGGTGTTTGTAACCTTCGCACCATATTCTCTAAAGCCACTACCCGACCGCGAAGCTCGTTGACTTCTTCTATTACACCGGGGTGATTTTCGGTTCGGACTAGCGGATAAATATAATCTAGAATTTGGTATAGTATATAATCGTGGCGAGATACTCTGGAAATGAGAGAACAAATGGTGTTTCGAACAGGTTCACCGGTAAGTGCTTCAGGTTCTTGGCCAATAGGGCAATATGGCGGATGGAAAGGATCACCTTCTTCTTGTCTTCAATGATTGAGGAGGCTACGAACCCATCCCCAATTCATCCAGAATAGATGATGACTGATTGGTTGATCCATTCCGGTCACACTGCTTTCGGAGCTTGAGTGGGATTCCATTTCGGAATCCGAGTGACTTGAACTAATGACGAATTCCATTTCGTACGATTGAATAAAGAATTTTTAGATATGAAATGATTTTATGGCTAACGGATGGTATTCTTAATTACATAGAATATCCATATATATAGAACAAAAGGTTTCGTAGATTACGGAGGAATTTACGGAATACGCCAGGTAAGGTTTACAGTAACAGATACGCTAAGATATGAATCTTGTCTATACACTATTTATGCAATAAATGCAGCAAGACGTGTCTAGACTAAGAATGATAAGCAGATAATTTTCGACACAAAATGATAAGCAAAACTTTTTGACATGCAGACCAGGTCGAAGTCCAGACTCACTAATGTATCCTAACGACTACTAGTTAGACACACTAATGCAAGACCTGGTTCGCTACGACCACCGCTCTGATACCAACTGTCAAGACCCGTCCTAATCCATCCAGACGAAGTCCATATCGATTACAAATGATTCACAACAGTTGATTACATCGCGAGGTATTTGACCTCTATATGATACATTTTACAAACATTGCATTCCATTTTAAAAGACAAACTTTCTTTACAATGAAAACTGACGGCATGCATACCATTTTAGAATATATCCAACTATAATTAACTTAATAATAATCTTGATGAACTCAATGACTCGAATGCAACGTCTTTTGAAATATGTCATGAATGACTCCAAGTAATATCTCTAAAATGAGTAAATGTACAGCGGAAGATTTCTTTCGTACCTGAGAATAAACTTGCTTTAAAGTGTCAACCAAAAGGTTGGTGAGTTCATTAGTTTATCATAATTAATCAATTCATAATTTTAATAGACCACAAGATTTCATATTTCCATTTCTCATAAACATACGTCCCATGCATAGAGACAAAAATATCATTCATATGGATTGAACACCTCGTAATCAACATTCACAATATGCATATAAGAATATCCCAATCATTCCGGGATCCTCCTTCGGACATGATATAAATTTCGAAGTACTAAAGCATCCGGTACTTTGGATGGGGCTTGTTGGGCCCGATAGATCTATCTTTAGAGTTCGCGTCAATTAGGGTGTCTGTTCCCTAATTCTTAGATTATCAGACTAAAAAGGGGCATATTCGGTTTAATAATCCAACCATAGAATGTAGTTTCGATCACTTGTGTCTATTTCGTAAAGCATTTATAAAAGCAGCGCATGTATTCTCAGTCCAAAAAATATATATTTCAAAAGCATTTAAAAAAGGGATTAATGAAACTCACCTAATGTATTTTGTAGTAAAAATACATATGACTATACTGAACAATGCAGGGTTGGCCTCGGATTCACGAACCTATATCATTCGTATATATATTTATTAAACCATGTACTTGTAATTTAACAAATATATGTATATATAATTATAAATTTATTAATTTATTAATATATCATAATTGCATTGTTATTATGTATATATTTTATATATTCCTTTTGTATATAAATAAATTAAATTTTGTATTGTTATACTTATTAACTATATTTTTATATATATATTTTTGGTTAGTTAGAACAGTACTTTAGAAATACTATGTTGATATTTGTAATATTAATAGTGATAATACTTAATAAATATGATGATATTATTTATAATTCTGTTATTAAGAATGTATATGCTAATTTTTAATAAATAAATCTCATAATAATGTTTGTTTCAGTAGTTTTTAATAAAAAAATAATTTAATAATAATAATATTAAAAATATTAACTTTTGATATTAATATGTTATTTGATAATAATTATATAAATCTTATTATTAATAGTAATCTAAATATAAAAAAAACACTTTTGTTAATAATAATAATAATAATCGAAATTATAATACTAATACTTATACTAATAATAAGGATATTACTAATAATAATATTTATAATTGTAACTAGGGTTATGGTGGTAATAGTAACAAAGAGTTCTAATATTTGTATTAATAATAATAATAGTAATAACAACAATAAATATTGTAATAATGGAAATGATAATAATAATAATTATACTTCTAGTAATAACCTTATTATTAATATTCATAATAGCAATAAAAATAGTAGAAAGAAATAATAACAATAATCATAAAAATAAAAGAAAAGGAAGCTACCTCAAAATATGCCTTAAAGAGAAAAACTGTCCAGAACGGGACTCGAACCCGAGACCTCTCGCTCAATGACATCACCCTCTAACCACTCGTCTGTCACTTCATTTCTGATTAATATCATAACCTAATTATATTAAACCCGTACTATTTATTTTTCCCTTTTTCTTCTTCATGCTCGTTTCTTAGTGACTAGATAATCAAACGATTATCACAGTAATATAATGATTTGATTTTTGGATTCATAAAATTAACAAAACGATTTAATTGGGCATTTGGAATTAACAGAAAAAGGATAAAATGAAAATAACTGCACTGAGTTTTCGAGAAAAAAATGAACTCATGACATGATTTTAAATTTTCGGATGTTTCAGCCAAAGTTTATAATACGAAATTTGTTTAAAATCACTTCTAGAAACTTTGTAAACATCTAATTTCAACATAAACAACATAATGAATGCGAATTTCACGATGAACGTTCTGTTGACTTTTTGATTCCCAAAAGTTTGACTCAAGAATTAATAATCAATACGAAGAATTGAAATCTGAAAGTTTGCAGATAGATTGAGCGAGAGATTCCTAACGATACTACATTTAAAGATTTTGAAATTATTTACAGAAATCGGGTTTTGATTAAAATGCTCAAGAACAGGGATAACGAAAGAAAAAAAAAATAATAACTTGATTCTTCGACTGGTACCCTATGGAGTAGGTGTATTTGAATGAGGTAATGGAAGATTGAATGATTAATTAACAATGCCAGGATCACTTTGGTAAAGCAGAGGTCAACAGAAATCTAGCTCAGAGAAAGAAAAAAAAATAACAAAAAAAAACAAAATACAGAAAGTAGAAAACGATGCCCACTGAATTTGGCTGGATACTGAGTTTATTTCATTGCGTGATTCTGTTTAGTGACAGGAGTACTAATCAGATACAGATGATAACGATCTGTAACAACTTTACCTATTTAATTACTTATTAGATTATAGATAATTATAAATAATAATAATCCTATTAATATTATTGACAAATAATAATAATAATAATATTAATAATATTAATAATTATTAATTATAAAAATGTTAATAATGATATTAATAATAGTAATAATAATATTTATAAAGATTTTAATATTATGATAATATTAATAAGAATAATGGTAAATACAATAAAACAAATGATAATTTCAATAAAAATAATAATAATAATAATTATAAATAATAATACCAGTTAAGATAATAATAACATGCTAATATTATTAATAACAATAATGATAATGATAAAGATAATAATGATCACATTAACACTAATAGTATTTATAATAATCATAATATTTATTACTAAGTGTAGTAAAAATGATATTAATGATGACAACAATAACTTTAATAGTAATAATGTTATAACAACTTAAATGTATAAACTTTCATATTTATATATCATATATATTATTACTAATGATACTGTTATTAATATTAATATCAACAATCATGAAATAATAATAATAAGATTAGTATAACAACTATATTTATCATTAAATTTAAGTTGAATATATCAATATTAACTATTATTATTTATGTAACATATTATATATTAAATAATATCAAATATTTCATATTTAATATTTTTACATTTTATATATATTATAATATGCATACTATCAATAATTATGTATATTAATCCTATATATATGTGTATATATTTATATATTTATATATTTCAACTACTTCATATTTAATCATGTTTTAAATATCAAGTTTAAGTTTTCTTTCTAAATCACATACTAGTTTATTAATATATGAAATTCATAATATATAATTATTTGCCTATATATTTATTTATATATATATTTCTATTTACGATTAATGGTTCGTGAATCATCGAGCATAGTCATAGGATATTTGATTACATGAATAAAGATTTCAAAACTTTCGAGACTCAACACTACAGATTTTGCTTATCGTGTCGGAAACATATAAAGATTAAAGTTTAAATTTGGTCAGAAATTCCCGGGTCATCACAGTTGAAGATATAAATGTTTGTGGAAATTTCACCCCCATGTATCAGGCACTTGCACCATATTGCAGTCAGCTATATATATTTTCATTATTTTTTATTTTTTGGATAAATGGGACGGGACCCCTAAAAATACCAATAGAACAAAAAGAAATTTTTTTTACAACTAAACGGGTATACCCAAAGGGATGTTTTTCAGTGAACATCCCAAACATGAACATCATGAATGGGGGATGATTCTCACACACACTTTTTTGATCCTCACACACCTATTTTAACCTTTTACTCTTCTAATAATACTCAATTGGTGTGTGAGGATCAAAAAAGTGTGTGTGAGAATCATCCCCCATCATGAATGTCTAAACTAATAGTTTTTGATAGTTTTTGAGCTATGACATATCCCATACCCATAATTATAATACCCAATACAACCATACCAATGACAATTACAATCAAAAAACCTATTTAACAAAAGGTCTATTATAATTTGTATTCCAAAATATTACCCCAAAGGGTTGGTTGAGTGGTTGAGTGCTTGAGAATCTCTAAAGGGGACCGAGATTCAATCCCCACCAACCTCAATTTGGAGGCTTGCCTTCAAAAAAAAAAAAAAAAAAATTTGTACTCCAAAATCTATCAAAATTCTTCTTTATACCTGTAACTTTCATATCTTCAAATCTGTACTCCCTTGAAACACCAAATACATCCATGATCCAAGAATCAACTCTGTTGATACCCATTATTATATAGTATGAAATCACCATTTCATATCTTCAAATTGGTACTCCCTTGAAACACCAAATACATCCATGAAAACTTGGTGTCTCTATAAAATATTGGTATTGATTAGTTTTATGGTGAAATTAATGATACTGTTAGATTGACTGAAATATTATTGACATATTTTGATGTTGGTGCTACTAAAGATTGCTTTTGATCGTAGACAAATCGAAAGTGAAGAGACAAATCACGTACCGAGATTCTCTTCATTACCTCCATACATTGTGTACGTAACCTATTAAAAATAGACATGTTACAATAATAAAAATGGTAGCATGAATATTTACTTCAAATATCAACAATACCCTGCTCTCGACCTTACGTGTAACAATCAATTTTCATGTGCAAATTTCTTGGAGCGAAACAGACTGATATATATCTGGTTGATCTAAATCTATTAGAAGCTTGGTAAAATTCTAGTCTGAACATAATGTTAGGTTAGTTGAGTTGAGTAAACAATTATTAGCAGAATATACAACATATTGTAATTGCATGATTTTAACATACAAATAATACGTTGTGTCAACATACCTTGATAATCCTTAGTTCTTCCAAATTGGATTATCACAATTACTCCTTACCCGGTTCCCTCTATTCTGTATGTTCTAAAAACAGAAGTGCAAATTGTTCCCACAACGTGCATGTAACATAACCTCGCTGTAAAAATAATTTAATCATTAATGCAGAAAATTGGAAAATCTATAAACGGGAAGGCGAAGGGTTACCAATCCATAACCAGTAGCTTCAGTACGCAGGCTAAAACCAGACCAGTTTAGTCTTGGGCCTTTAAAACTTTCCTGTATAAAGATATTGTGATATCATACATAAAATGTGGTTCAAATGCAGAATCCAGATTCAAAATAAAAAATAAAAAATACATCATAATGAGATTATAAAAATGTAGATATGAGCATATTTAACGGTGAGGTGAAGTAAATAGAGGTGCAAATTTTGACCCATTTGATGAGACCCATTTGATGATAAACGGGTCAAACGCACAATTAATATTGTGGTGAAGTAAATAGATATAAGCACAATTAACATTGAGGTGACGTAAATAGTGGTGGAAATTTTGATCCATTTGATGATGAACAGGTCAATTGCTCCTTCGCCTCGAAGTAGTTGTTAAATAAGGAACCGTGAGATGAGTCAAAAGTCTCACAACGCTTAAAACCTTCTAAATTGTCATTTTGAGGTTTATATGGTAACAATGTAAGTTTAATAATTAAATGTAGCTCAAGAAGAAGAAAAAGATAGAAAGTGTTTGTAGGTTTACACAACAGACCCGTTTTGATCTATTACCCAACCCGCCCATTTTGCAACTTCTTGAAGTGAGTAATGCAACCTTACTTGAGAATGCCCAGCCAGACGTCGACATTGACCATAAAGAAAACCCATTTTCACGAGTGTCAACACCCATCTCCTCCGAAGGAAGATCCTAAAATCAAAAAATACCTTAATAAATAAATAAATTTAGTGTTTACACATTTATATATAGTATTAATAAATATGAAGTAATGAAATTGACTAAATACCTTATCAGGACTAATGCAACGATACAGCTCATCCATATAGCTCTGGCAGAAGTGCATAATCTACAAATAGAAGATCATAACATTTACTAAAGGCACGACATATGATCGAATGTATACAATTTAAATCTATAAATACCTCGTTATCGCTTTTCCCTTTTGGATCAAAATCACTTCCACTTGATGCTCCTCTAAGTCAATAAGGAGATAATGCCGCCTTTAACGTCTGTGAAGTCAAACACAATAGTAACAAATTTGTAAAATAATCGAAGGCGATATTTGGTGGCAAATTGGGTAAAAATGTTCAATTCATTAGAGGTGGAAAGATGTCAACTTTATTTAGAAAAAGTGCAAAACTTTGAAGTATGTCTGCTGAAAACCAAGAAACTTAGCTATGATTCTCATTATAACATCTTGACTTTGACCAGATCCGACCATAAGTGACCATGGCCCAATTTCCGACATGCCAAATGTTACAACCAACTGCATATAATCAGTTAACTTTATAACATCTTTGACAGGTCACTTTTTTATTTTTTTAAAGAATAATCTTTTGTTGCACATTAGGTATTTTGTGTCAATACAATCAGACCCATACTCAGCCGAATTTAACTCAAACCTATTTTCACCCATTACCTGACCACCCATTTTACAACATAATGTTTACCTGATTGGCTAAAACTGTCACATCCCACAACAGTTGAAGATGTGACAGTCGGATCACGCGAGGCACACACACTACCCCAACAACATTATCAATAACAACACCTGCATTGTCATAAGAATCTTTCGGACACTTACTACTGGCCATTAAACAAATGTAGGGAAACACAATATACTTGAAATGTCACATTCTTATTGATTAAAAACGTTCCATATTAATTGATTTCGTTGCGAGGTTTTGACCTCTATATGAGACGTTTTTCAAAGACTGCATTCATTTTAAAACAAACCATAACCTTTATTTCATCAATAAAGGTTTAAAAAGCTTTACGTAGATTATCAAATAATGATAATCTAAAATATCCTGTTTACACACGACTATTACATAATGGTTTACAATACAAATATGTTACAACGAAATAAGTTTCTTGAATGCAGTTTTTACACAATATCATACAAGCATGGACTCCAAATCTTGTCCTTATTTAAGTATGCGACAGCGGAAGCTCTTAATAATCACCTGAGAATAAACATGCTTAAAAAGTCAAAAAAAATGTTGGTGAGTTATAGGTTTAACCTATATATATCAAATCGTAACAATAGACCACAAGATTTCATATTTCAATATACATCCCATACATAGAGATAAAAATCATTCATATGGCGAACACTTGGTAACCGACATTAACAAGATGCATATATAAGAATATCCCCATCATTCCGGGATCCTCCTTCGGACATGATATAAATTTCGAAGTACTAAAGTATCCGGTACTTTGGATGGGGCTTGTTGGGCCCGATAGATCTAACTTTAGGATTCGCGTCAATTAGGGTGTCTGTTCCCTAATTCTTAGATTACCAGACTTAATAAAAAGGGGCATATCCGATTTTGATAATTCAACCATAGAATGTAGTTTCACGTACTTATGTCTATTTTGTAAATCATTTATAAAACCTGCATGTATTCTCATCCCAAAAATATTAGATTTTAAAAGTGGGACTATAACTCACTTTCACAGATTTTTACTTCGTTGGGAAGTAAGACTTGGCCACTGGTTGATTCACGAACCTATAACAATATATACATATATATCAAAGTATGTTCAAAATATATTTACAACACTTTTAATATATTTTGATGTTTTAAGTTTATTAAGTCAGCTGTCCTCGTTAGTAACGTACAACTAGTTGTCCACAGTTAGATGTACAGAAATAAATCGATAAATATTATCTTGAATCAATCCACGACCCAGTGTATACGTATCTCAGTATTGATCACAACTCAAACTATATATATTTTGGAATCAACCTCAACCCTGTATAGCTAACTCCAACATTCACATATAGAGTGTCTATGGTTGTTCCGAAATATATATAGATGTGTCGACATGATAGGTCGAAACATTGTATACGTGTCTATGGTATCTCAAGATTACATAATATACAATACAAGTTGATTAAGTTATGGTTGGAATAGATTTGTTATCAATTTTCACGTAGCTAAAATGAGAAAAATTATCCAATCTTGTTTTACCCATAACTTCTTCATTTTAAATCCGTTTTGAGTGAATCAAATTGCTATGGTTTCATATTGAACTCTATTTTATGAATATAAATAGAAAAACTATAGGTTTATAGTCAGAAAAATAAGTTACAAGTCGTTTTTGTAAAGGTAGTCATTTTAGTCGAAAGAACGACGTCTAGATGACCATTTTAGAAAACATACTTCCACTTTGAGTTTACCCATGATTTTTGGATATAGTTTCATGTTCATAAGAAAAATCATTTTTCCAGAAGTATAGCTTTTAAATCAAAGTTTATCATAGTTTTTAATTAACTAACCCAAAACAGCCCGCAGTGTTACTACGACGGCGTAAATCCGGTTTTACGGTATTTTTCGTGTTTCCAGGTTTTAAATCATTAAGTTAGCATATCATATATATATAGAACATGTGTTTAGTTAATTTTAAAAGTCAAGTTAGAAGGATTAACTTTTATTTGCGAACAAGTTTAGAATTAACTAACTATGTTCTAGTGATTACAAGTTTAAACCTTCGAATAAGATAGCTTTATATGTATGAATCGAATGATGTTATGAACATCATTACTACCTCAAGTTCCTTAGATAAACCTACTGGAAATGAGAAAAATGGATCTAGCTTCAAAGGATCCTTGGATGGCTTGAAAGTTCTTGAAGCAGAATCATGACACGAAATCAATTTCAAGTAAGATTTCCACTCGAAATAAGATTGTTATAGTTATAGAAATTGAATTAAAGTTTGAATATGATTATTACCTTGTATTAGAAAGATAACCTACTGTAAGTAACAAAGGTTTCTTGATCTTGGATGATTACTTGGAATGGATTTAGAAAACTTAGAAGTAAACTTGCAATCTTGGAAGTATTCTTGATTTTATGAAACTAAACTTTTGGAATTTATGAAGAACACTTAAAACTTGAAGATAGAACTTGAGAGAGATCAATTAGATGAAGAAAATTGAAGAATGAAAGTGTTTGTAGGTGTTTTTGGTCGTTGGTGTATGGATTAGATATAAAGGATATGTAATTTTGTTTTCATGTAAATAAGTCATGAATGATTACTCATATTTTTGTAATTTCATGAGATATTTCATGCTAGTTGCCAAATGATGGTTCCCACATGTGTTAGGTGACTCACATGGGCTGCTAAGAGCTGATCATTGGAGTGTATATACCAATAGTACATACATCTAAAAGCTGTGTATTGTACGAGTACGAATACGGGTGCATACGAGTAGAATTGTTGATGAAACTGAACGAGGATGTAATTGTAAGCATTTTTATTAAGTAGAAGTATTTTGATAAGTGTCTTGAAGTCTTTCAAAAGTGTATGAATACATATTAAAACACTACATGTATATACATTTTAACTGAGTCGTTAAGTCATCGTTAGTCGTTACATGTAAGTGTTGTTTTGAAACCTTTAGGTTAACGATCTTGTTAAATGTTATTAACCCAATGTTTATAATATCAAATGAGATTTTAAATTATTATATTATCATGATATTATGATGTATGAATATCTCTTAATATGATATATATACATTAAATGTCGTTACAACGATAATCGTTACATATATGTCTCGTTTCAAAATCATTAAGTTAGTAGTCTTGTTTTTACATATGTAGTTCATTATTAATATACTTAATGATATATTTACTTATCATAATATCATGTTAACTATATATGTATCCATATATATGTCATCATATAGTTTTTACAAGTTTTAACGTTCGTGAATCACCGGTCAACTTGGGTGGTCAATTGTCTATATGAAACCTATTTCAATTAATCAAGTCTTAACAAGTTTGATTGCTTAACATGTTGGAAACACTTAATCATGTAAATAACAATTTCATTTAATATATATATAAACATGGAAAAGTTCGGGTCACTACAGTACCTACCCGTTAAATAAATTTCGTCTCGAAATTTTAAGCAGTTGGAGGTGTTGACGTATCTTCTGGAAATAAATGCGGGTATTTCTTCTTCATCTGATCTTCACCCTCCCAGGTGAACTCGGGTCCTCTACGAGCATTCCATCGAACCTTAACAATCGGTTTCTTGTTTTGTTTAAGTCTCTTAACCTCACGATCCATTATTTCGACGGGTTCTTCAATGAATTGAAGTTTTTCATTGATTTGGATTTCGTCCAACGGAATAGTGAGATCTTCTTTAGCAAAAAATTTCTTCAAATTTGAGACGTGGAAAGTGTTATGTACAGCTGCGAGTTGTTGAGGTAGCTCCAGTTGGTAAGCTACTGGTCCGACACGATCTATAATCTTGAATGGTCCAATGTACCTTGGATTTAGTTTCCCCCGTTTACCAAATCGAACAACGCCTTTCCAAGGTGAAACCTTAAGCATGACCATTTCTCCAATTTCAAACTCTATATCTTTTCTTTTACTGTCCGCGTAGCTCTTTTGTCGACTCTGGGCGGTTTTCAATCTTTGTTGAATTTGGATGATTTTCTCGGTAGTTTCTTGTATTATCTCCGGACCCGTAATCTGTCTATCCCCCACTTCACTCCAACAAATCGGAGACCTGCACTTTCTACCATAAAGTGCTTCAAACGGTGCCATCTCAATGCTTGAATGATAGCTGTTGTTGTAGGAAAATTCTGCTAACGGTAGATGTCGATCCCAACTATTTCCGAAATCAATAACACAAGCTCGTAGCATGTCTTCAAGCGTTTGTATCGTTCTTTCACTCTGTCCATCAGTTTGTGGATGATAGGCAGTACTCATGTCTAGACGAGTTCCTAATGCTTGCTGTAATGTCTGCCAGAATCTTGAAATAAATCTGCCATCCCTATCAGAGATAATAGAGATTGGTATTCCATGTCTGGAGACGACTTCCTTCAAATACAGTCGTGCTAACTTATCCATCTTGTCATCTTCTCTTATTGGCAGGAAGTGTGCTGATTTGGTGAGACGATCAACTATTACCCAAATAGTATCAAAACCACTTGCAGTCCTTGGCAATTTAGTGATGAAATCTATGGTAATGTTTTTCCATTTCCATTTCGGGATTTCAGGTTGTTGTAGTAGACCTGATGGTTTCTGATGTTCAGCTTTGACCTTAGAACACATCAAACATTCTCCTACATATTTAGCAATATCGGCTTTCATACCTGGCCACCAAAAATGTTTCTTAAGATCCTTGTACATCTTCCCCGTTCCAAGATGTATTGAGTATCTGGTTTTATGAGCTTCTCTAAGTACCATTTCTCTCATATCTCCAAATTTTGGTACCCAAATCCTTTCAGCCTTCTCTAAGTTCCATCTTCCCGAATATTAAGATGCTTCTCTGATCCTTTGGGTATTTCATTCTTTAAATTTCCCTCTTTTAAAACTCCTTGTTGCGCCTCATTTATTTGAGTAGTAAGGTTAGTGTGAATCATTATATTCATAGATTTTACTCGAATGGGTTCTCTGTCCTTCCTGCTCAAGGCGTCGGCTACCACATTTGCCTTGCCCGGGTGGTAACGAATCTCAAAGTCATAATCATTCAACAATTCAATCCACCTACGCTGCCTCATATTCAGTTGTTTCTGATTAAATATGTTTTGAAAACTTTTGTGGTCGGTATATATAATAATTTTGACCCCATATAAGTAGTGCCTCCAAGTCTTTAATGCAAAAACAACCGCGCCTAATTCCAAATCATGCGTCGTATAATTTTGTTCGTGAATCTTCAATTGTCTAGACGCATAAGCAATCACCTTCATTCGTTGCATTAATACACAACCGAGACCTTGCTTTGAGGCATCACAATATATCACAAAATCATCATTCCCTTCAGGTAATGACAATACAGGTGCCGTAGTTAACTTTTTCTTTAACAATTGAAACGCTTTCTCTTGTTCATCTTTCCATTCCAATTTCTTCCCTTTATGCGTTAATGCAGTCAAGGGTTTTGCTATTTTGGAGAAATCTTGGATGAATCTTCTGTAGTAACCAGCCAATCCTAAAAATTGACGTATATGCTTCGGAGTTTTTGGGGTTTCTCACTTTTCAACGGTTTCGATCTTTGCCGGGTCCACCTGGATATCTTCTTTGTTCACTATGTGATCGAGGAATTGAACTTCTTCCAACCAAAATGCACACTTTGAAAACTTAGCGTACAGTTTTTCTTTCCTCAATAATTCTAGCACCTTTCTCAAATGTTCACAGTGTTCTTGGTCATTTTTTGAGTAAATAAGTATGTCATCAATGAAAACAATGACAAACTTGTCAAGGTATGGTCCACACACTCGGTTCATAAGGTCCATGAACACAGCTGGTGCATTAGTTAAACCAAATGGCATGACCATAAACTCGTAATGACCGTAACGTGTTCTGAAAGCAGTCTTTGGAATATCATCCTCCTTTACTCGCATTTGATGATATCCAGAATGTAAATCGATCTTCGAATAAACCGACGAGCCTTGTAGTTGATCAAATAAGTCGTCAATTCTTGGCAGTGGATAACGGTTTTTGATGGTAAGTTTGTTCAACTCTCTGTAGTCAATACACAACCTAAGTGTACCATCTTTCTTCTTGACAAACAAAACAGGAGCTCCCCACGGTGATGTGCTTGGTCGAATGAAACCACGCTCTAAAAGTTCTTGTAATTGGCTTTGCAGTTCTTTCATCTCGCTGGGTAAGAGTCTATAAGGAGCACGATCTATTGGTGCATCTCCTGGTACAAGATCTATTTGAAATTCAACAGATCGATGTGGTGGTAGTCCCGGTAATTCTTTCGGAAATACATCGGGAAATTATTTTGTGACGGGAACATCATTGATGCTCTTTTCTTCAGTTTATACTTTCTCGACGTGTGCTAGAACAGCATAGCAACCTTTTCTTATTAGTTTTTGTGCCTTCAAATTACTAATAAGATGTAGCTTCGTGTTGCCCTTTTCTCCGTACACCATTAAGGGTTTTCCTTTTTCTCGTATAATGCGAATTGCATTTTTATAACAAACGATCTCTGCTTTCACTTCTTTCAACCAGTCCATACCAACTATTACATCAAAACTCCCTAACTCTACTGGTATCAAATCAATCTTAAATATTTTGCTACCCAGTTTAATTTCTCGATTCCGGCATATATTATCTGCTGAAATTAATTTACCGTTTGCTAATTCGAGTAAAAATTTACTATCCAACGGCGTCAATGGACAACTTAATATAGCACAAAAATCTCTACTCATATAGCTTCTATCCACACCCGAATCAAATAAAATGTAAGCAGATTTATTGTCAATAAGAAACGTACCCGTAACAAGCTCCGGGTCTTCCTGTGCCTCTACCGCATTAATATTGAAAACTCTTCTGCGGCCTTGTCCATTCGTGTTCTTCTCAATTTCTAATAATGTGGCCCGGTTTTCCACGTTTATAACAAACTACATTGGCATAACTTGCTCCGACACTACTTGCTCCGCCATTACTCGTTCCGACACCATTTGTTCCTTTCGTTCTGTTAACCCCTGGTCCGTAGACCTCACACTTCGCCGCGTTATGACCATTTCTTTTACACTTGTTGCAAAATTTGGTGCAGAACCCCGAGTGATACTTTTCACACCTTTGGCATAGCTGCTTCTGATTGTTGTCGTTGTTGCGGTTGTTATTGTTGTTGGGATGATTGTTGTAGTTGCTGTTGTTGTTGTATTGGTGATTCTTATCACCGTTTTCCTCCCACTTTCTTTTGACTTGCTTCACATTGGCCTCTTCAGCCGTCTGTTCTTTAATTCTTTCCTCAATCTGGTTCACTAGTTTGTGAGCCATTCTACATGCCTGTTGTATGGAGGCGGGCTCGTGTGAACTTATATCTTCTTGGATTCTTTCCGGTAATCCTTTCACAAACGCGTTGATCTTCTCTTCCTCATCTTCGAACGCTCCCGGACACAATAGGCACAATTCTGTGAATCGTCTTTCGTACGTGGTAATATCAAATCCTTGGGTTCGTAACCCTATAAGTTCTATCTTGAGCTTATTGACCTCGGTTCTGGGACGGTACTTCTCGTTTATCAAGTGCTTGAATGCTGACCACAGTAGTGCGTACGCATCATCTTGTCCCACTTACTCTAGATAGGTATTCCACCATGTTAACGCCGAACCTGTGAAGGTATGCGTAGCGTACTTCACTTTGTCCTCTTCAGTACACTTACTTATGGCAAACACCGATTCGACCTTCTCGGTCCACCGTTTCAATCCGATTGGTCCTTCGGTTCCATCAAATTCCAAAGGTTTGCAGGCAGTGAATTCTTTGTAGGTGCATCCTACACGATTTCCTATACTGCTAGATCCAAGGTTATTGTTGGTATGTAGCGCAGCCTGTACTGCGGCTATGTTTGAAGCTAGAAAAGTACTGAATTCCTCTTCATTCATATTCACGGTGTGTCGAGTAGTCGGTGCCATTTCCTTTAAAATAGTCAAATGGAACAAGTTAATCATACAGAATATTAAGAGTAGTTAATAGTATTTTGTAGCATAATATGAACTCATTTATAAAAGCTTTTTCTTCATATTAGCGTTTTATAAGTTTAATTTCGGGTAGTACCTACCCGTTAAGTTCATACTTAGTTGCTAATATACAATTCAACTACTACAATTCTATATGAAAAACTGATTATAATAATATTTCGCGTTTAAACTTTTATACAATATTTTACAAACTTACAATACCGCTTATTTTACATAAAGCATGAAATATAGCACACAATAACTTTGATACAAGATAGTTGTGAAGATAATTCGAGCTAGTACACAAGTCGTTCAGCAAAGGCAATAAAGACACGTAATTCATACGTCCAGAAACAAGTCATGCATTCTGGTTTTACTAGGACTACTTCCCATCCTTGGTCTTGTGGAACATAACCATTATGGCCGTTGATAAGACAGCGTGTTGTAACATCGTCAAAGGGACGAGGGTTGCATAATGACCAACAGTCTCGTAATAACCTAAAAACCTCATTTCTTACCCCAATTACCGACTCCGTCACTTGTGGAATGTTTTGTTTAATAGTTGTAGCCCGATGTTCTTGTTCTCACTTTGGTGAGAAGCGAACATTACTAACCCGTAAGCATAACATGCTTCTTTATGTTGCATGTTAGCCGCTTTTTCTAAATCACGAAGTCCTATATTTGGATATATTGAGTCAAAATAATTTCTTAACCCGTTGCGTAAAATAGCACTTGGGTTCCCCGCAATATATGCGTCAAAGTAAACACATCGTAACTTATGGGTTTCCCAATGTGATATCCCCCATCTTTCAAACGAAAGTCTCTTATAAACCAAGGCATTCTTGGAACGTTCTTCGAATGTCTTACAAACTGATTTCACCGTAAATAGTTGTGCCGAAGAATTCTGACCGACTCTAGACAAGATTTCATCAATCATGTCTCCGGGTAGGTCTCTTAAAATATTAGATTGTCTATCCATTTTGTGTTTTTATTCTGTAAAATAGACAAGAGTTAGATTCATAAAAAAACAATACTTATTAATACAAGCAATTTTTACATATATCATAAAGCATAAGCATACTATATTACATATATTACACCACACGAATACAACTATCTTATTCTGACTCGCTCATTTCTTCTTCTTCTTCGGTTTTGGTTCGTTTTGCCAAGTTTCTAGGGATATATGATGTTCCCCTAATACGAGTTGTCGTTTTCCACAACGGTTTAGAAAAACCTGGTGGTTTAGAGGTTCCCGGGTCATTGTTACAACTTAAGGGCTTCGGGGGTTGACGATACATATAAAGTTCATTGGGGTTGGAATTAGATTTCTCTATTTTTATGCCCTTTCCCTTATTATTTTCTTTTGCCTTTTTAAATTCAGTTGGGGTAATTTCTATAACATCATCGGAATTCTCGTCAGAATCCGATTCATCGGAGAATTGGTAATCCTCCCAATATTTTGCTTCCTTGGCGGAAACACCATTGACCATAATTAACCTTGGTCCGTTGGTTGAGGATTTTCTTTTACTTAACCGTTTTATTATTTCTCCCACCGGTTCTATTTCTTCTTCCGGTTCCTCCTCCTCCGGTTCCGATTCTTCTTCTGGTTCCGATTCTTCTTCCGGTTCCTCTTCGGGAACTTGTGAATCAGTCCACGAATCATTCCAATTTACATTTGACTCTTCATTATTATTAGGTGAGTCAATGGGACTTGTTCTAGAGGTAGACATCTATCACATAATATCAAACATGTTAAGAGATTAATATATCACATAATATATACATGTTAATAATATATAGTTTCCAACAAAAATGTTAAGCAATCATTTTTCAAGTAAACAAGGTCAAAGTCCAGACTCACTAATGCATCCTAACAAACTCGATAAGACACACTAATGCAAAATTCTGGTTCTCTAAGACCAACGCTCGGATACCAACTGAAATGTCCCATTCTTATTGATTAAAAACGTTCCATATTAATTGATTTCGTTGCGAGGTTTTGACCTCTATATGAGACGTTTTTCAAAGACTGCATTCATTTTAAAACAAATCATAACCTTTATTTCATCAATAAAGGTTTAAAAAGCTTTACGTAGATTATCAAAAAATGATAATCTAAAATATCATGTTTACACACGACTATTACATAATGGTTTACAATACAAATATGTTACAACGAAATAAGTTTCTTGAATGCAGTTTTTACACAATATCATATAAGCATGGACTCCAAATCTTGTCTTTATTTAAGTATGCGAAAGCGGAAGCTCTTAATAATCACCTGAGAATAAACATGCTTAAAACGTCAACAAAAATGTTGGTGAGTTATAGGTTTAACCTATATATATCAAATCGTAACAATAGACCACAAGATTTCATATTTCAATATACATCCCATACATAGAGATAAAAATCATTCATATGGTGAACACTTGGTAACCGACATTAACAAGATGCATATATAAGAATATCCCCATCATTCCGGGATCCTCCTTCGGACATGATATAAATTTCGAAGTACTAAAGCATCCGGTACTTTGGATGGGGCTTGTTGGGCCTGATAGATCTATCTTTAGGATTCGCGTCAATTAGGGTGTCTGTTCCCTAATTCTTAGATTACCAGACTTAATAAAAAGGGGCATATTCGATTTCGATAATTCAACCATAGAATGTAGTTTCATGTACTTGTGTCTATTTTGTAAATCATTTATAAAACCTGCATGTATTCTCATCCCAAAAATATTAGATTTTAAAAGTGGGACTATAACTCACTTTCACAGATTTTTACTTCGTCGGGAAGTAAGACTTGGCCACTGGTTGATTCACGAACCTATAACAATGTATACATATATATCAAAGTATGTTCAAAATATATTTACAACACTTTTAATATATTTTGATGTTTTAAGTTTATTAAGTCAGCTGTCCTCGTTAGTAACGTACAACTAGTTGTCCACAGTTAGATGTACAGAAATAAATCGATAAATATTATCTTGAATCAATCCACGACCCAGTGTATACGTATCTCAGTATTGATCACAACTCAAACTATATATATTTTGGAATCAACCACAACCCTGTATAGCTAACTCCAACATTCACATAAAGAGTGTCTATGGTTGTTCCAAAATATATATAGATGTGTCGACATGATAGGTCGAAACATTGTATACGTGTCTATGGTATCTCAATATTACATAATATACAATACAAGTTGATTAAGTTATGGTTGGAATAGATTTGTTACCAATTTTCACGTAGCTAAAATGAGAAAAATTATCCAATCTTGTTTTACCCATAACTTCTTCATTTTAAATCCGTTTTGAGTGAATCAAATTGCTATGGTTTCATATTGAACTCCATTTTATGAATCTAAACAGAAAAAGTATAGGTTTATAGTCGGAAAAATAAGTTACAAGTCGTTTTTGTAAAGGTAGTCATTTCAGTCGAAAGAACGACGTCTAGATGACCATTTTAGAAAACATACTTTCACTTTGAGTTTAACCATGATTTTTGGATATAGTTTCATGTTCATAAGAAAAATCATTTTTCCAGAAGTATAGCTTTTAAATCAAAGTTTATCATAGTTTTTAATTAACTAACTCAAAACAGCCCGCAGTGTTACTACGACGGCGTAAATCCGGTTTTACGGTGTTTTTCGTGTTTTCAGGTTTTAAATCATTAAGTTAGCATATCATATAGATATAGAACATGTGTTTAGTTGATTTTAAAAGTCAAGTTAGAAGGATTAACTTTTATTTGCGAACAAGTTTAGAATTAACTAAACTATGTTCTAGTGATTACAAGTTTAAACCTTCGAATAAGATAGCTTTATATGTATGAATCAAATGATGTTATGAACATCATTACTACCTCAAGTTCCTTAGATAAACCTACTGGAAATGAGAAAAATGGATCTAGCTTCAAAGGATCCTTGGATGGCTTGAAAGTTCTTGAAGCAGAATCATGACACGAAAACAATTTCAAGTAAGATTTCCACTCGAAATAAGATTGTTATAGTTATAGAAATTGAATTAAAGTTTGAATATGATTATTACCTTGTATTAGAAAGATAACCTACTGTAAGTAACAAAGGTTTCTTGATCTTGGATGATTACTTGGAATAGATTTAGAAAACTTGGAAGTAAACTTGCAATCTTGGAAGTATTCTTGATTTTATGAAACTAGAACTTTTGGAATTTATGAAGAACACTTAGAACTTGAAGATAGAACTTGAGAGAGATCAATTAGATGAAGAAAATTGAAGAATGAAAGTGTTTATAGGTGTTTTTGGTCGTTGGTGTATGGATTAGATATAAAGGATATGTAATTTTGTTTTCATGTAAATAAGTCATGAATGATTACTCATATTTTTGTAATTTTATGAGATATTTCATGCTAGTTGCCAAATGATGGTTCCCACATGTGTTAGGGAACTCACATGGGCTGCTAAGAGCTGATCATTGGAGTGTATATACCAATAGTACATACATCTAAAAGCTGTGTATTGTACGAGTACGAATACGGGTGCATACGAGTAGAATTGTTGATGAAACTGAACGAGGATGTAATTGTAAGAATTTTTGTTAAGTAGAAGTATTTTGATAAGTGTCTTGAAGTCTTTCAAAAGTGTATGAATACATATTAAAACACTACATGTATATACATTTTAACTGAGTCGTTAAGTCATCGTTAGTCGTTACATGTAAGTGTTGTTTTGAAACCTTTAGGTTAACGATCTTGTTAAATGTTGTTAACCCAATGTTTATAATATCAAATGAGATTTTAAATTATTATATTATCATGATATTATGATGTATGAATATCTCTTAATATGATATATATACATTAAATGTCGTTACAACGATAATCGTTACATATATGTCTCGTTTCAAAATCATTAAGTTAGTAGTCTTGTTTTTACATATGTAGTTCATTGTTAATATACTTAATGATATGTTTACTTATCATAATATCATGTTAACTATATATGTATCCATATATATGTCATCATATAGTTTTTACAAGTTTTAACGTTCGTGAATCACCGGTCAACTTGGGTTGTCAATTGTCTATATGAAACCTATTTCAATTAATCAAGTCTTAACAAGTTTGATTGCTTAACATGTTGGAAACACTTAATCATGTAAATAACAATTTCATTTAATATATATATAAACATGAAAAAGTTCGGGTCACTACAATACTGCTAGAGAAAACCAATGCCAACATAATGAAACCCTAACCAGTCATATAAATCTACTGGTCACAAACATACAGTTAACTGGCTAAGCAAACAATAAACGTGAATAAAAACCAAAAACCGACCAAAGTGAAGTCACAAAATGCACGCTAACGGGCATTATGACTGGGTTGAACCGAGTACGAATTAGAAGTCGTACATATTATATGCAGATTTCAATTTGCATAAAAAATGGCTTGATTTGGTTTGCAATTAACCTTGTTTATTACAACAATACAACCTGATTTTTATCCGTTCAATTAAAAAAACGAAAAAGATAAACTAAATCAGAGAAACTCACCTTAATCAAGAGAAAATCGATAAATCGCCGTTATTCATCATAATTGTTGGACCGCTCCATTATCGAACCCTAGAATTATTTATCAGTTCTTCATCATCATGCCGCCTGGATTCGATTCCAACTCTTAATCGATTGAGGATATGATGAACATGATGATGATTCTGACGAACATCAATCGAGAATCGTAGGATCCATTCCAAAATAATGAATAGATGATGATGATAACAGATTGTAGAAATGATGATGATGATACTGACGGATTGGATGATGATGATGATTCCAAAATTATGGAAACCCTAAAATTGATTCAATCGGGTGCGTGAAACTGGAATACGTAAGTTTGATTGATTATGAACATATTTTTTTGGATCGGAAGGATTCACAAAATACGTATGTAAAAGTTGGAGGAAGAAATCGATTCTGGAACCCTAATTTTGAAACTGGGGCGGTTTTTGTTAATTAGCACAAAAAAATACGATTAATGGGTTTAATTTGGAACACGCGTCAGATGTAGGGAATTAGTGAATTTTTTAAGTCAAAATTCTGACAAAAAGGTATTTTGTGAGGTTGAATAAGGAGGTGACACGTAGCGGATTTATGTATGAGATTTATAAAGATAAAAGATGTTTACCTGATTGGCTAAAACTGTCACATCCCACAACAGTTGAAGATGTGACAGTCGGATCACGCGAGGCACACACACTACCCCAACAACATTATCAATAACAACACCTGCATTGTCATAAGAATTTTTCGGACACTTACTACTGGCCATTAAACAAATGTAGGGAAACACAATATACTGCTAGAGAAAACCAATGCCAACATAATAAAACCCTAACCAGTCATATAAATCTACTGGTCTCAAACATACAGCTAACTGGCTAAGCAAACAATAAACGTGAATAAAACCCAAAAACCGACCAAAGTGAAGTCACAAAATGCACACTAACGGGCATTATGATTGGGTTGAACCGAGTACGAATTAGAAGTCGTACATATTATCTGCAGATTTCAATTTGCATAAAAAATGGCTTGATTTGGTTTGCAATTAACCTTGTTTATTACAACAATACAACCTGATTTTTATCCGTTCAATTAAAAAAACGAAAAAGATAAACTAAATCAAAGAAACTCACCTTAATCAAGAGAAAATTGCTAAATCGCCGTTATTCATCATAATTGTTGGACCGCTCCATTATCGAACCCTAGAATTATTTATCAGTTCTTCATCATCATGCCGCCTGGATTCGATTCCAACTCTTAATCGATTGAGGATATGATGAACATGATGATGATTATGACGAACATCAATCGAGAATCGTAGGATCCATTCCAAAATAATGAATAGATGATGATGATAACAGATTATAGAAATGATGATGATGATACTGACGGATTGGATGATGATGATGATGATTCCAAAATTATGTAAACCCTAAAATTGATTCAATCGGGTGCGTGAAACTGGAATACGTAAGTTTGATTGATTATGAACATATTTTTTTTGGATCGGAAGGATTCACAAAATACGTATGTAAAAGTTGGAGGAAGAAATCGATTCTGGAACCCTAATTTTGAAACTGGGGCGGTTTTTGTTAATTAGCACAAAAAAAAAAAGATGATTAATGGGTTTAATTTGGAACACGCGTCAGATGTAGGGAATTAGTGAATTTTTTAAGTCAAAATTCTGACAAAAAGGTATTTTGTGAGGTTGAATAAGGAGGTGACACGTAGCGGATTTATGTATGAGATTTATAAAGATAAAAGATTAGAAGCTATATTTAATCACACAATACGTTTAAATATAACGATATTCATAATGATAAAGGAAAGAGGGATCACCACATTTTCACTCTACTTCTTGATGTTTTAATTTCAACATTCATATGTATTTATTGCAAATCGTAATTAATTTCACATTATTTTAATGTAAACATACACATATCGATATTACATTTAGCTCATATGGTAGTGGTATGACTCTCTTAACGAGAGATGACTTCGACTCTTGTAGGGTGCAACATTACACACAAGGTTGTCCCTTAACCCTTGAATTCAACCCAATGATACTTTCCGTACAACGCTATTGGTACGATTTTCCGTATAGCGGCTGTAAGGTACCAGTACAAGACAATAGCTGCTCAGCGTGTGGCGTATAATGTTGATTGTTGTTTGCCCTCGAGAAATAATCTCTGCAGACCCGGAACACGGATGAGAGATCTGTGGGGTGACCTCAATCAATCTGGGGATCAATCTGTAATTGATCCGTCTAGCATATTGCTGCTAAGCGGCTAATGTGCGTTTAGAGTGAGAAAGAACCGTGTGAGAGAGAAAGTGTATTTCTCTCTGACTGAAGTTCAGATATGAAATGTGGTGACTCAGGGGGTCTATTTATAGGTGTAGAATGTCCGAAGTTCTCGGGATACACGTGTCAATTACTGAGTGGTTCTGTTACACAAAATATCCGAAAGGTCGGTGGCGTGTGCTGACGTGGCTGCGTGCCGTTCACGCGCTGAATTAAAGGGCTTAAGCATAGAAGCTACCTGTAGGGCTTACGCTTGACGCTGGGCGGCCTGCTGAGCGATGGGCGGCAAATACTAAAAATCGCTAAATTGCACTATCTTTTTTATTGTTTGATCAATTTTTCTGTATAAAAATGGTGTTTTTATGCTTGTATCCACTAGGATACACCATTAAACGCGTCGTGGGGGCAGTGGGGGAGGGGGTTTTACCACCCCATGCCCTCGGATTTGGCCGGATTTTCTCCTGGCAGCAGTTAGGAGTGAGTTATGCAACTGCAAAAGATGAACGCGTGAGTAGTTTAGTCCTTTTAGGTGATTTCAAACTGTTGTTAAAAAAATATACATATGCATAGTCTTTAAGACTAAGGTTAAACTTTCTAAAATTACTTTTGCTAATTAACTTGAATTAATTATGAAGTGTGTTAATATTACTTTTCTAGTGTCACATTTCCTTTAATAACTATTATAGAAGTATTTATTCATGAAAGTTTGTAGTTTAAATTTTGGAAATCAATCTAAATTTAGAAGGTTTAATTATAGTTCTAAAAGCTATGATTAGCATTTTTCATTATTACATGTATAAAACAATCATACACGAAATATCATGCAAGAAGTACAGATATCTTTAAGTTACACTATTTTTTTCTTAATTCTAAATTGAAAATAATATATACTTCCTCTTACCGTATTCTATTATCATCGAACAAAAAATACATACATTGTTTAATAAAATATAACTATCACACAATATTTTATTTACTTACTTTACAGTTTTACCTGTAACTTTTTATCAAAAGATAACGTGCTTCTACGAATAGAAAACATAAACACAAGTAAGTGACACAAAGGTCATTACAAAGTCATTGTTCAAATGTAACATAAGTTGTGAATGCAAAGCAAAATTTCCATGATTGAGACATCTCTAAGTAATGTAGCGGAAGTCTAACACAGCAAGTCTGTAACAGCAAGTCTATAACACCAAGACTATAACAGCAAGTCTAACAGCGGAAGCAACAACGTCTAAGCACCTAAGAAATACATGCTTAAAAAGTCAACACGAATGTTAGTGAGCTATAGTTTGTTTGTAATCAGTAATGTAATGTAGTCCAGAGATTTCAGTGCTTCAAGCAGCATTTCAAATCAGTATTTCAAATCTGTATTTCAAATCAATATGATAAAGTATATGCTTATCCGTGGGCACCCGGTAACTAACTTAACGTAAAATAAATATCACCCCCTAAAAGTACACTTGGCGAGTGCGTATGTTCTCGAAGTATTAAAAACCCGTTAAATGCTAGCGCGACTAGCCCGAGTGGGGATGTCAAACCCTATGGATCCATATCTAAGATTCGCGTCTACCGGTTCAAAAACCAATAGTTAAACGTTACCGTGCTAAGGGGAATGTTTATGCCGTTATATAACCCACACATATATAAAGTTTAAGTATTCGTGTCAAGTAAGTAAAACATAAAAAGCGCATGTATTCTCAGTCCCAAAAATAGTAAAGTAAAAAAGGGAAGCTATAACTCACAGTGAATGTGCGGTAAAATTGATATGTAACATTCTATTTTCCCAGATGGTTGGGACGCCGTCCAATGCGTGGGACGCCATGCTGTGTTGAAGGACTGGATGCCGTCCTGTATTCTGGACGCCGTCCAGATGTACTGGCGGGCCAGCTGTCTTACTTTGGTTATATTAAAGGGGTTTTTGGTAATTTCACTTATGGAAAGAGTTTAAGGCCCCTAGATCAGTTCATTGAGTGTCATCACTCCATTTTCAACCACCACTTCATATCCACATAAATTCTAGAGAGGGAGAAGGGTTTTAGTGTGAGAAAGCTCAATCCAAAGAGGAAGAAGCTAGTTTCGGGTCAAAGTGCGTGTTTTAAAGTTGTTCATCTACTCCCTAGCTATGTTTTGATTGTAGTGGTAAGTCTTAACCTTGAATTCCTTACTTTAATTATTTAAGGGTTAGGGTTTGGGTAGGTGATGAACTTAAAACCCATTTGCTTGTAATTTGGGGGTTGGGTAAGTTTGGGTCATGAGAACTCAAAGATGACTAACCTAGGGTTTCTAATATGATAAATGTATTTAAGAGTCTTAATTGGTTAGTTGAGTACTAGCACACCTAGATATTGAGTAAGTAAGTGCTATTTGGGTATGGTGGTGACCCAAATGGGTGTGTTAACTTTGAAATGGGTCAAGGGAGTTATTGATTACCTAAGTTATTTAATGGGTGTGAAAATGCGATGACCTTGTGTTAAAGGGTATATTAAGACTGAAATGGCTAGTATTAGGGTTAAGTGTGCAAATGGGTCGAAATTTGCACTATGGGTCAATGTGTCACTTGAATGGGGAGTAAGTTGGTTGACCAACTCAATTGTATGATTGATTATATGAATGATGTAATAGGTACGCCGCGTTGAAGGTTTCGAGCTTGATTAACTCACCAAAGGCGTTAAAGTAAGTGGAATGGTTATATATGTATATATATGATTTATTTGCTTGTCATATCCTAGAGTATATTGTTTGTTCGTTTTGATGAGGGTTTATGTTCGATGTTGATGATACCTCATGTATGGATTTAAAGTTCGATGTTGACGAAGCCGTACCACTATTGTAGTGACAGTCGATGAGGGTTTAAGTTCGATGTTGACGATACCTCATATGTGGGTTTAAGTTCGATGTTGACGATACCACATTAATTAGGACGGATGGGGAATACGTTCGATGTTGACGATACCATTCGTTGGGCTAGCCTTGGGATTTGGATACTAATGGATGTTGTGAACATCGATGTTTGTGTAATGTGTTGTGGCATATTGTAATGTTTGCGTTATATGCTATTGTTATACTAGCTTATGTTATCGAGGATCTGGCGCTATACGTTATGAAGGTATGCTAATTATATTGCTAGTATGTATGCAGATTGGTATAAGTGTTTGCAGGTAACTAGGTTATATATGTATGTGTATAACTATTACACTCACTAAGCTTTGCTTACCCTCTCGTTGTTTACTTTTTTTAGGTTCCGGCGTGGACAAGGGTAAGGGTGTTCGGTTGGATTAGTGGCCTCCCGCTTTGTTTTGATAGGGGACGCATTTGGAATGTTTAGCTTTTGAAGTTTGGCCAAGATGTGGGTAGTTTAACCTCAAACACCATGCTCTAGGTGTCGTTTGGAATTTAAACTCTTATGGTCGAACTTGTATTTTTTGAACGAAACTCGTAAAACGACCGATGTGGGCCCGATGTTGTAAAACTTGATTTTATCGTGAAAAACTCTTAGTTTTAATTATGTTAACATGTTGTAAAAAGGGTTTCGTCTAAAAGTGTCGGGAAGCGGGTTTTCCGCTCACGTAAGTTGAGCACGGGGAGCAGAAACTGACAGTTCATTGGGACGTCGTCCCAAATGTTTGGACGCCGTCCTGGCCTTCAGAGCTGGATGCCGTCCAGATAGCTGGACGCCGTCCAGGTGTACTGATCCAATTTTTTTTTGGGCGTGTTTTTGGTATAACGAGGATTGGGTCGTTACATGATACAACAATGTAAGCAAGTAGTAAGTCGGTCCAAACAAGTAAGTTGGTCGATCCAAAAGGTCCTCAACCTAAGTCAAAGGTTACTAGGTCAGTAGATTGTCCCCAAAAGTTTAAAAGTGAATAAATTAAGTTTTAAGTATCATCATCATCATCATTCGTAACAGATAAAGTAAGTTTTCAACAAGAATAGAGATCGAAACAAAGGCTGACTTCGGATAGCTGCTACAACCTCTATACAAACCGAAAAGACGCTGGTCAGTGGCCAAGGCTCCGTATGTGGGTCCTTGTACCGCTGTCCAATTTTCAGTTCCTAACTCGATGTTGTTTGACCGTGGCGATGGTTCAAGCGCGAGTAGGTCAGAATTTTCAGCACGTCGTTACAAAGGCGTAGTGATTTTCGGAAGGCTATAAATCCTAAACCGTATATCGTATTTAGGTGACTGTTGAACTAAAAGTCATTTACTCAAACTGAACTATCTGAAAATCAATTTTACAGAAGTCTCAAGAGTCTGATCAGACACCGAAAAACAGCAAACAAGTGCTCCGGTGGGTTTCTTGGTGCTTGATGCTTATCACGGTTCTCATCCTTGATGCGTGTAAGCTTCAAGTGTACAACTCTTTGATGTTTTAGCATCTCTTTGACCAAGTTTCAACCATCAACACACAACTAAGAGTAAAAGCTAACATTCTACAAGTTTTGAACATCAAGGTTGTCTCTTTATTGCATAAACACAATAAAGCTTCAACCTTTGTCCTTTTGACACAAGTTTATGCATCTTCATCATATGAGATGATGAAGACTTGATTTTTATCATCATAAAAATCATAAAAAGGTTCCAAGTAAGTGAGATCTACAATAATAGCTTAGATCTTCAAGTATTAAGAAACCCTAAGCTAGAAAGCTTGGATCTTTACAAGATTAATGAGATCATAAGCTAGAAAGCTAAGATCTAGTAAAAATAATGAGACCATAAGATAAAAAGCTAAGATCTTCAACAAAATAATGAAACCCTAAGCTAGAAAGCTTAGATCTTTAATGTTCTTGAAGATCCTTAAAGCAAAAGGCTAGATCTTCAAGTTTCATGAAGATCATAAACACAAGTTTTGATCTTTTTAACAAATTAAAGGGATCATAAGCTAGAAAACTTAGATCCAACAAAGTAATGAAGATTCAAAGCTAGAAAGCTTGAATCTTTCATGTTCTTGAAGGATTCAAATCAAAGTTTGAATCTTCAAGATATAACTCGATCAAGAAGCTAAAATGCTTGATCTTATGAAGATGATGATGATGTCGTGTATAAGAAGAAAAGAAGAAGAAGAAGAAGAAGAAGAAGAAGATTTAAAACTTACAATTTTTAGTGTGAGAAAGACTAGAGAGAGAATTAGAGAGTAAGTGTGTGTAAAATGAGAATGAAATCAAGTGTCAAATGAGTGAATAAGCTTGGTATTTATAGTGGGGAGGGTGATGGAGGCCGTAGGTTGTATGGGGGGGGGGGACAAGGGGACAACTTTTTGCTTTTTGCTTAGTGGTGGTCTAAAGGTGGTGCTTATTGTTGGGATCTCATGCAAGATGTGTAGTAATGGTTAACAAAAATGCTAGTATGTTAGCTCATATTAATGGGTTTTTGTCCTACATCTTAATGGGTCATAAACTTATTAAAGTTGGGCTAATTTAAAAGTCCATTAGCTAGAGTAGGGTGGGCTTAAGTCCAATAAGGTAGAAAGTCCACTAAGACTAACTAGTGTGCATTAGTAAATTACTAAGCGTAATTAAGCAACCAATAAGCCATGTAATTGTCATTAGAAAATAACAATTAGTATTACATAGTCATAATATTCCAATTATGCAAAAGTTAAACGTGTACAAAGTACGTAGCTCGTTTCAAACGACAAGTGATACTAACGATCGTAAAAGCATTCGAGGATCAAGTTAAGTGATTAAACACATAATAGCACGTTTAAGACATTAATGAAAGTAATTAATCATAAATAATGATCCCAGAATATAATATAGCTCAGTACGCACAAATACGCAGTTTCGTGAAAGTATAGAGCACAAAAATAGTCGGGTCGTTACATTACCCACCTGTTAAAGAAAATTTCATCTCAAAATTTTGAGGAGTGACCAACAACGGTACCGAATTTGGAGAAGAAGAAGAAGCATATCAAAGTTCCGAGAGACTCGTGGGCTCAGAAGTGAGCGATTTACCTTGAAAGGTACTTGGGCGTATAAAAGTAAGAATAGGTATATGCCATTAATTAAGTGTCTTGACCTTAAGATCAACAAATTGATTTCGTTTCTTGTTAACATGAATATGTCATCTGAATATATATCCACAAAAGGAAAGATGATGTTTTTAGCCTTACAGGCGTCTTCAGTAAGCTGGATGCATGAAATGCATCATGAATGTTACCAAACTCATCTAAAACATTGAGCGCTTATGTCGCAATACAAAGCTGACAGATAGAATGGAAAACATGGTGATCACAACCATGCGATTTGATGCCTGGATAGTGTTAGCCACGGATTTTACTAACCCCCTTAATTTCGGAAGGAGGCCATAGGTATAAAGAACCCGATATTTAACAAACATTTCATTTGAATAAATGAATTGATATTTTAGCTGAGAGTGACTAATCAGACTTACATGCAATGCAAGCCATAATTATTTATAGTGTCTTCAGGACGGTCTGAACGAACAATGAAAGATATCACCCAGTTTAACATACTGTAGGTGAACTTATCCCGGGATGGAATGAAAGCACAGTTCCATAATGTAACTATATGCTTTCAGTTACATGCTGAAGTTAGGGTTAACATCGACTAGAACCACATATAGTTGCAACCAACGAAGGAAGAAATATATATAGAGTAACTACATCAGTGTAATAGATGTTTTAAGCAGTCCCTTCCAAGAGGATAACAAGATTCATAGATTTTCAAAGTATTTTACATTACATTTCTGAAAGAAAATCGCAGGAAAGGTGTGATCTTTGAACGAGAGTGAATTCTTCGTACAACGAGCGAGTTGATTTGAATTTATCCTTATACTTAAGGGGATGTGCGGATGAGAAGATACGTGAACCCTTGGTCATAAAGAATGGTTTACTCCAAGTGAAAAGAATCTCAAAAATGATTTCTTGTACCTCAACATACTGATTCATAGAGATGATGTTTACAAGGGTGTTGTGATTAGCCGTGAAATATTGAGAGTAGAAACCCACCTAGTGCCTTTCCTACAATGGGGTGACCACTGAGTGTACCTCAGAAAACTGATTTATCGGCCC
Source organism: Rutidosis leptorrhynchoides (assembly GCF_046630445.1). Taxonomy (NCBI): domain Eukaryota; kingdom Viridiplantae; phylum Streptophyta; class Magnoliopsida; order Asterales; family Asteraceae; genus Rutidosis; species Rutidosis leptorrhynchoides. The sequence continues at coordinate 23,636,746 of NC_092339.1, forward strand.
TCGTTTTTGCCATGTCTAACCTTAAGAGGAACATTTTATGACCGCAAAGACCTCCTAACAAATTTTATAAAACTGCCATTCAAAGTGGCTCAAGAGTATTTAACAAAGATCTTAATTGTAAGCTTTATCCCTAAACGAAGGACGAGAAGAAGTGTGATCCATACATGGTGTAGACTAATACGAAAACCTTTAATAAAATCAACCAAGGAAGTTTTGAAAAACCTTTAAATGTGACGACCCGAAAATTTTCGACCAAATTTAAACTTAATCTTTATATGTTTTCGATACGATAAGCAAAGCATGTAATGTTGAGTCTAGAAAATTTTGAAACTATGTTTATATATTCAATTGACCTTCGACTGCTCTCGACGATTCACGAACAATTAATTGTAAATAGATATGTGTGTATGTATATATAAATAATAATTCGAAATATAATTTGAAGTATTATATGTTGTGGTTAGTAAAAAATTAATAAAATAAAAATAGGATATTATAATAATTATTACTTAAAATATATCTCTATATATAAATAAAGTATATTAAAAATAAATATTAAATGATTGTAATACTCGTTTGATGTTTCGATTGATATCAAGCAAGTTAAGTTCAAACTTATGTAATTCTAAAATAAATAGTGATACGAAAATGAGTTCTATAAATTTTAGGCTTATTAAAAATGTATTTAGGAACTATTTGTTAAGTTTTAACACTTTTTATATTTTACTTGGGGGTGGGAGTGAATAATTAATGTAATTTTTCTTTAATAGTTAATGACTGAATTTTATACCATAATGATCGAAATAAATAAAGATACTTAATTTAAACATTTGGAATTTTTCTGAATACTTTTATCCACCACTGATTTAGCACTGTGGTACGATTTAATAGTCCGTGGAAACTGTCGGTAGATAGATTACAAAAACTGAACAGCTGCTTAAATGTGTGATTCATTTGTCACGTTTAAATTTCATACAATATTAACTATTATTATTATTAAAGTAATTATATGATAGACAGATTGATTGAAAAGGTTTATGTGCACTGTATTTAATTGATTCATCCATTATATCTAACTTCCTATATATAATATTCATACATATATGAACAAAGAAGACAACTATGTTTTAGATATTTTTGCATTCATGCATGTGATATGATGTAAGAGTATTATATATACTCTTATTTTTCTCTTCTGTCAATCACTTCATTCTATACCATACTACACACCACTAACTTCCTTGTTTCCTACTACTTTCCTCCTTCGTGACAACCGAACAACAACCTTCTTATCCACCTCCCACTATGAGCAACCACCCTCGTCACCACTTCAACCATCACCTTTATGGTTTTCTTTATCACCATCTCTCGCTGATATGAACCATTACCAATCTAATGCCATCCATTTCTATTTTCTGGTTATTCGATCAACCACTAGAAACCACTACTAACCGTCTACAACCTTCACCATATAAACACGCTTAGGAAACCATACGCCACAACCTCATTCTCTATATGTATATACATATACAAGGTATTGCATTCCATGATCACCACCTCCTTTTTTCTACAATTTTGCTGCTACTGTTTCGGTTCAAATCACCCTATCATCAAGACCTATCTCCAACAAATATTCGATTTCCTTTTGTTTCTAATTGAGAACCCTAACAAACCGAAAACACCCACAAACAATCATCCCTACTACCTTGTTTTTTTTCCTGTTTATGTCCAACGAACAATCACCACTACAACCATATCTTCACCACAATATCTCTCTTTCTTCTCTTTATCTTCTTCATGAACCCAAGATCAAACCCATAAACAAATCATGGCTATTTGATCTTTATTACAACAAACAATCGTTAACTAAAATGTTATGTTATTTCTGTTCTATCATGAAACAGCCCAAGAACCATCGAATAAACTGCAGTTATACAGCCTCTTTCTTTTCTGGTTTAACTGTAAAACCAACACCATTTTTATTGCTCCCTTTCCTACCTTTTTGTTTCAGCTTTTACTCGATAACAATTCTATTTTTTTTGCTGCTGTTTCTACCTCCTATACAACTTAACAAATCATCATCGCCATTAATTTTACAGCCGCTATAAACTCAAATTAATGGTCTGTAAATGATATTATAGTGATAAATATTAAAGTGGATGAATGATACCACTATGGCGTGTCCCTTATTTTTTTGTTCTCTCCTTCTTTTGGCCGACACATCATAATTAAGGAAACCCCACTTGATTGATCATAGTGTATTATTGTTGCTGTTAAAAAGATCCTGCCTACACCATATATTAATCCATCGGATATAGGCCAACAACAAATGGAATGATATTGGGCCATGAATTTCTGTTGGGCTCGTGAGCAAGTTGGGCCATTTGTTTTGTTGGGCTGCCGTGATCAGGTTTCTCTGTTGGGCCGATATATTTCTTCTTCTAGTGGGTTGTATAATTGGTTGGATTTTCTGCTGGTCCAAAATTAATCTGAGCCGAATTAAATTAATTGTACTGATGTAACTTATCTGTCGATTGATGTTGCTGCACTGCTGGTGTTCGACGACAATAATGATGTTAATTGTTAATAAAGATGTTAATGATAATGAACTTGATAAACGAAAGAGACGATGAATAATATTTAGGTTGATGTTGACATAATGAGAGGAATAGATGTATGATGATTACGGTTATGATTAAAGTGAGGATACTAGGGTTGTTGTTTGTTCGAGCACTCAACACGTTTGGTTTTAAGAGTTTTTATTAAGACTACATGTATTACGAGTTAAAAGAATTAATTATGGAATAAATTTAAAAGAAACAGTCGCACAGTTAGATGGTTGGAGGTGTGTCTGTTAAGCAAGAGGTCTCGGGTTCGAGTCCGGGCTGAGGCGTATATTTTTTTAAAGCTTGTCTTCGATGGTTGTATTCTATTATTATTATTATTTTTATTATTATTTTTATTATTATTATTATGATTAAAAATATTAAAAGTATTAAAATTATGATTAATATGCTTAATAATACATTTTAAGAGTATAATACAATATGGATTAAGGATATGAATTTAGGATGATATAGTATGGTTATAGTTATTATAATAAATATGATGATATAATGATATTATTAAAATGTTAAGATAATTATAATTATGGTCATGATCATTAAAATATTATGTATAAATATATGTAACTCTTTTATTAATATCATTATTTTTATTATCATTATTATTAAAAGTATCAATCTTTATAAAAATTATCATTACTATTATTAGTATTATTATTATTATTATTATTATTATTATTATTATTATTATTATTATTATTATTATTATTATTATTATTATCATTATTATCATTATTAGTAAAATTATTAATATTATAAATATTATTATTATTATTATTACTACAAATAAATGACTAGTATTATTGTCAAAATTAATATTATCATTATTAAATCTAATTATTATTATTATTAACACTATTTTAGTATTATTAAAATTATTATTTTAACAAACCAAAAGTTATTTATATAAAAATATATATAATACATATATAGTAACTATATATAAATATTACATACTATTTTGTTTTTAAAATAAAATGTTATTATTTATTATTATATAATATTAATTAAGTTACATATAAGAAATAAATATTTTTAATCAAATATATAAATATTATTATTAATATCATATAAAAATAATTACTTATATGTATAATATTAATATGTATGGAATGAGTAAAGAATCAAGCTACAAGTCTCGGTCTATACGAAAGGCACTGGACCCAGTGCCACTACCCACTTCTACTAAGGCGGGGCTTAATAGGAACAAGAGACTTGGTGGCAACAACCAGAACATATATATAGATATAGATATATACAATATTTGAAATGACAAATACATTACTATAAGTAATATGATATATAATTAATATAGAAAATAGTTTGATTACTATTACATGCTCATTATATGTTTTAACATATATAATCGATATAGGTTCGTGAATCCGAGGCCAACCCTGCATTAATCAGTTTCGTCGTATGAATATTTTTACTACAAAATATTAGATAGTGAGTTTCATTTGCTCCCCTTTTAAATGCTTTTACAATATATATATTTTTGGGACTGAGAATACATGCGCTGATTTTATAAATGTTTGACGTAATAGACACAAGTACTTAAAACTACATTATATGGTTGAATGATCAAAATCGAATATGCCCCTTTTTAGTCTGGTAATCTAAGAATTAGGGAACAGACACCCTAATTGACGCGAATCCTAAAGATAGATCTATCGGGCCCAACAAGCCCCATCCAAAGTACCGAATGCTTTAGTACTTCGAAATTTATCATGTCCGAAGGGAGTCCCAGAATGATGGGGATATTCTATATGCATCTTGTGAATATCGATTACCAGGTGTTCAATCCATATGAATGATTTTTGTCTCTATGTATGGGACGTATATTTATGAGAAATAGAAATGAAAATCTTGTGGTCTATTAAAATTATGGAAATGATTGATTATGATAAACTAATGAACTCACCAACCTTTTGGTTGACACTTTAAAGCATGTTTATTCTCATGTATGAAAGAAATCTTCCGCTGTGCATTTGCTCATTTTTAGAGATATTACTTGGAGTCATTCATGGTATATTTCAAAAGACGTTGCATTCGAGTCGTTGAGTTCATCAAGAATATTATTAAGTCATTTATATTTGAAAATATTATGAAATGGTATGCATGCCGTCAAGTTTCGAAGTGATGAAAGTTTGTCTTTTAAAAACGAATGCAATGTTTGTAAAATGTATCATTTAGAGGTCAAGTACCTCATAATGAAATCAATTATTATGTAACGTTTATAATCAATATGAACGGGGCATTTCATTAAACGTTTGATGTGACAACATAAACGTAACGAAGTTCTTAGTAAATTTAGAAGTGTGTACAACGTGTACCATTTTGCACAAAACTATTTGACTTAAGTTAAACAACTCAATAAAGGAGCGATTTTTAAATAATTTGGAGGTATAACTTAGTATGTACTAACCAAAATAAGTAAGAGTAAATTTATTAACTTAAGTATATACATACATATATGATTTTATAAATCGCATAAGTGATAGAGAAATTTTATTACTTTCATTTGTCCATAAATCTCGTGAGGACCGCACAAATACACAACGTGTAAAAATTTTGATAAACATAGTTTTTCGTATTTCAGAGGTTACGAGTTGAAAAAGATCGAGTGAAATCTTTGAATCATCGGGTGACATGTTACTAGGTAATGAAAACTAATGAATTAAATGTAGTTTTGATAATTATCAGGACATAAGTCTTTGAGCAAAAAATGTTCACGTGCGAAGCCGTTGCTAAAAAGTGAGGTATGAAGGATAGAGCATGAGGACGAGAAGTTAACCGCTTCTTGACTTTGCAAAATTCCAAACAGGTTATGACTAATATTAAATTCGAAATACTGATGGTGTTAATATCACTAAATGAGAATCCCCTGGAATAAGTCAAGATTAGAGTTATGTAAGAAAGAGCATCGTTCTAATTGGTGTGGCAAATAAGATCCTTGGGGTAACGCAATAATTTTGAATGATTTAAGTGTTAGTGGATGCCTGAAGGCTCCGCATGACGTGCTAGTAAGTGCCTTTATCACACACACACACACACACACACATGAATCTCTCGATTTCGATCGTTGTGAAGACTTCATGATGACTGGGATACGAATAACACGAAAAGTTTTATATAACAAGCAATGAAAATTTTATAGAAATCGTTTAAGGTGACAATGTAAGAAAAGTAACGAAGTTCTTAGTAAACATGTACTATTCTAAGTAAAATATCGTTTGAATAAGAGAATTGATTTGTAAAAGTGAAAGTAAAATTTCATATGTACTAGTAAAAAATAAGTAATTATTTACTTTATTATATATAACATTTACGGTTTCTAAAATTTGTACGAATGGCAATAAAATAATTTTTTTTATAAAACTTCGAGAGGATCGTACCGTAAAATAGTGTGTGTAAAATTTTGGCAAACAAAATTTTCATATTTCGGAGGTTACAAGTTGGAAAAAGATTGATGAGCACCGAGTAAAAGATTTTTGAAAATTTCGGATGATATTTGAGCAACAATGTCACAAGGTAATGAAAACTATTGAATTTAAATATGGTTGATGACTATTAGTAGGGGCATAAGTCCTTCGACCAAAAATGCTTAAGTGTGAAGCTGTTGCTTATAAGTGAGATACGAATGGGAGAGTATGAGGATGAGAATTAACCACCCATTGATTTTGGAAAATTTTGAACTGGTATGACTAATATCGAAGTAAGAAGGATGATGGTGTGATTATCACCAAATAAGAAATCTCTTGGAATAAGTTAGGATTTAGAGTCGCGTAAGAATGAGTATCAAATAAGATTCTTGGGTAGTCTTTAATATAGAATTTGAATCGCTGAAGTGACGGGATACAATTTCCTTTATGTATCGTTATGCAAGTTTGTCCATTGTATCGGTTTCTTTCATGGCTAGAAAGTGAGCAGTTTTGGTGAGACGGTCAACAATAACCTAGATAGTGTCATAACCGCCTACCATTTTCGGTAGCTTCATGATGAAATCCATTGTTATTCCTTCCCATTTCCATTGTGGGATTTCGGACTGTTGAAGTAACCCATATGGATTTTGGTGTTCGGCTTTGACCTTGGAACAAGTCAGGCACTTCCCATCATAAGTAGCAATGTCCTGGTCTCATGACCTTTTGTGCCTTCATGAAACTAATAAGGTTCGGCTTTGGGCTACTCCTCTTCCCGTAAACTATTAATGGCTCACCATTCTCGTGAGGTATACGAATAATCTTCTCACTATAAATAACTTTCGCTTTCATCCTTGAAAGCCAGTCCGCTCCAACTATTTCATCAAGCTTCCTAACTTGATAAGTATTAGGTTAATCCTAAAGTCCATTCCAACTATTACATCAAGCTTCCCAAATTGATGGGTGTTAGGTTAATCTTAAGGTTTATTCCAACCAAATCTTATTATACTACCGTGAAAAATTCTACCAGTCTTCTTAAATAACATCTGCTTGTGCGTAGGTAACTAATCCTTTCCACTACTATTTTAAAACTTCCAAGTTTTGTTGACATGAGGTCATCTCCAAATGACCCACCTGTTAATTTTAAGGTGCTACCTTAAATTATTCCTCTATCTCTGCCAGCTTACCATTAGCTTGTCCTATAGAATACTTAACTCTCATGGTGGTTAATGGCTTATTAGTCATAACACTAAGGTCCTTAGATATAAGGTTTCTATCACTCTAGTATTAAACAACTTCGAGGCATAATTAGGATCCATGCGAGTCTCCATAGCTGAGATAACGATTGCTCTACCGCAAGTAAGTCCAAATTTTTCCTATTTGAGAACTTTTTGCTTAAGTGTCCAGGGTGTCTATATCCATAACAAATTTTTGGGTTATCAATTCTACAATCATGGCCCTTCTTGTACGGTATCTGGGCTATGTGGTTATTCTTTCCCTACATCTAACAGACCATAATGCGTATACTCAAGTGGTTCCTACTAAAATTTTCTTTGAATCACTTCATATTCCTTATATAGTAACATTGGGACTTCTGCATGATTTACTTCAATATAATCACGCTGGTCTGGCATCATTATATTGTACTAAATCGTACGTTCATTCCAATATCACTCCATATGGTCAATGTAACGTGATCACTTCAAGTTCTACTCAATTTCATCTAACGGTGCTTTATCTATGCTATCTCAAAACAAAATCTACATAATTAGTCTCACGGTTTCTCGGTGTGGGTGCGTAGGTTCTGTAGGTCCTGCATCAATGCCTAAATGTCCCGAAATTTTCTTCAAAATGTTCGGGTTCAGGTAATGTCGTTAGGTTCCTTTCTATAAATTCAATCTGGGTCTCGTGTCGAGTTGTACGTGTAGCAAGTAGTAATACGATATGTCTTGAGGTGACTCCCAAGTCTTTGGGTATGGCTGAGCATCAGTAGGAGACACTCTGACCTTGTGAAAGGAGTTGCCTTCCCGACTTCTCCAATGCCTAAGAGTGTTAGGGACCTAAGTCCAGAAGTGTCGTTAGATCGTCGAGCAGTGGTGAAGGATGAAAGAGATAAGTGACGGTCATGAAAGCGTACGGGATACGGGTCAACTTGTGAAAATTGAACAACCTTCTAATGTTCATACGTTATACGTGGCTAATTAGGGTGAGCTCGGGGGTGGGGCGAGGTGCGGTTACTCCGACAAGTCCTCACATATCTCCTTCTCTGAAAATCAACTTTAGTGGGCGTGCAATCCGAGGGGTACTATTCCTAGTTTGTGTGAAGTAATGTTTCGATCTCTGGAACGGTGGAACGGCAGTAACAAGTGATTACAATACTAGTCCTTAGGATTAGATGAGTGAGAAAAGGGTTCAGAAAAACATCTGAACTAGGAAAGATAAATTTTCCAAGTCGGTACAGCGAATAGCAGACGTGTAGCATGAACGTAATCAGGCATAATAACTACAGCAACCTAGATTGTCTACAGCAGTACATAACATGGCAATAATAACAGTATCAAACAGAAGTAACATGCAAAAAGCAGATAGTAGCATGCATTAGCGAGAATAAGAAGTAGCATACAGTAAGTTCACATGGCAGTAAAAGTAAGCAGTATGCAACAGTTCAGCAGAACAAGTAAACGAGCAAGTTGTAGATTAGTCCTATTAGCGAATCCTACTCAACTCAGTCAAGACTCACTAATACAACCTAATTCCCAACAACCAATGCTCTGATACCAAATGTGATGCTCCGTACAAAATAAATGTGTACAGATCATCAACAACAAGATTATTACAAGGTCAAACACTATATGCTGTTTAAAAACAAGTTTTGCATCCATGAAAATCTTCAAAAGTTTTACAAAAGATAACATGCTTCTACGAATAGAAAACATAAACACAAGTAAGTGACACAAAGGTCATTATAAAGCCATTGTTCAAATGTAACATAAGTTGTAAATGCAAAGTAAAAGTTTCATGATTGAGACATCTCTAAGTAATGCAGCGGAAGTCTAACACAGCATGTCTGTAACAGCAAGTCTATAACACCAAGACTATAACATCAAGTCTAAGAGCGGAAGCCACAACGTCTAAGCACCTGAGAAATACATGCTTAAAAAGTCAACACGAATGTTGGTGAGCTATAGTTTGTTTGTAATCAGTAATGTAATGTAGACCACGAGATTTTAGTGCTTCAACCAGCATTTCAAATCAGTATTTCAAATTTGTATTTCAAATTTGTATTTTAAATCAGTATGATAAAGTATATGCTTATCCGTGGGCACCCGGTAACTAACTTAACGTAAAATAAATATCACCCCCTAAAAGTACACTTGGCGAGTGCGTATGTTCTCGAAGAATTAAACACCCGTTAAATGCTAGCGCGACTAGCCCGAGTGGGGATGTCAAACCCTATGGATCCATATCTAAGATTCGCATCTACCGGTTCAAAAACCAATAGTTAAACGTTGCCGTGCTAAGGGGAATGTTTATGCCGTTATATAACCCACACATATATAAAGTTTAAGTACTCGTGTCAAGTAAGTAAAACATAAAAAGCGCATGTATTCTCAGTCCCAAAAATAGTAAAGTAAAAAGGGAAGCTATAACTCACAGTGAATGTGCGGTAAAATTGATACGACAATGTAAGCAAGTAGTAAGTCGGTCCAAACAATTAAGTTGGTCGATCCAAAAGGTCCTCAACCTAAGTCAAAGGTTACTAGGTCAGTAGATTGTACCCAAAAGTTTAAAAGTGAATAAATTAAGTTTAAGTATCATCATCATCATCATCATCATCATTCGTAACAGATAAAGTAAGTTTTCAACAAGAATATAGATCGAAACAAAGGCTGAATTCGGACAGCTGCTACGACCTCTATACAAACCGAAAAGGCGCGTGGTTAGTGGCCAAGGCTCCATATGTGGGTCCTTGTACTGCTGTCCAATTTTCAGATCCTAACTCGATGTCGTTTGACCGTGGCGATGGTTCAAGCGCGAGTAGGTCAGAATTTTCAGCACGTCGTTACAAAGGCGTAGTGATTTTCGGAAGGCTATAAATCCTAAACCGTATATCGGATTTAGGTGAGTCTTGAACGAAAAGTCATCTACCCGAACCAAACTATCTGAAAATCAATTTTTCAGAAGTCTCAGGAGTCTGATCAGACCCAGAAAAACAGCAAACTAGTGCTCCGGTGGGTTTCTTGGTGCTTGATGCTCATCACGGTTCTCATCCTTGATGCGTGTAAGCTTCAAGTGTACAACTCTTTGATGTTTTAGCATCTATTTGACCAAGTTTCAACCATAAACACACAACTAAGAGTAAAAGCTAACATTCTACAAGTTTTGAACATCAATGTTGTCTCTTTATTGCATAAACACAATAAAGCTTCAACCTTTGTCCTTTTGACACAAGTTTATGCATCTTCATCATATGAGATGATGAAGACTTGATTTTTATCACCATAAAAATCATAAAAAGGTTCTAAGTAAGTGAGATCTACAATAATAGCTTAGATCTTCAAGTATTAAGAAACCCTAAGCAAGAAAGCTTGGATCTTTACAAGATTAATGAGACCATAAGCTAGAAAGCTAAGATCTAGTAAAAATAATGAGACCATAATCTAAAAAGCTAAGATCTTCAACAAAATAATGAAACCCTAAGCTAGAAAGCTTGGATCTTTAATTTTCTTGAAGATCCTTAAAGCAAAAGGCTAGATCTTTAAGTTTCATGAAGATCATAAACACAAGTTTTGATCTTTTTAACAAAATAAAGGGATCATAAGCTAGAAAACTTAGATCCAACAAAGTAATGAAGATTCAAAGCAAGAAAGCTTGAATCTTTCATGTTCTTGAAGGATTCAAAACAAAGTTTGAATCTTCAAGATATAACAAGATCAAGAAGCTAAAAAGCTTGATCTTATGAAGATGATGATGATGTCGTGTATAAGAAGAAAAGTAGAAGAAGAAGATTTAAAACTTACAATTTTTAGTATGAGAAAGACTAGAGAGAGAATTAGAGAGCAAGTATGTGTAAAATGAGAATGAAATCAAGTGTAAAATGGGTGAATAAGCTTGGTATTTATAGTGGGGAAGGTGATGGAGGCCGTAGGTTGTATGGGGGGGACAAGGGGACAACTTTTTGCTTAGTGGTGGTCTAAAGGTGGTGCTTATTGTTGGGATCCCATGCAAGATGTGTAGTAATGGTTAACAAAAATGCTAGTATGTTGGCTCATATTAATGGGTTTTTGTCCTACATCTTAATGAGTCATAAACTTATTAAAGTTGGGCTAATTTAAAATTCCATTAGCTAGAGTAGGGTGGGCTTAAGTCCAATAAGGTAGAAAGTCCACTAAGACTAACTAGTGTGCATTAGTAAATTACTAAGCGTAATTAAGCAACCAATAAGCCAAGTAATTGTCATTAGAAAATAACAATTAGTATTACATAGTCATAATATTCCAATTATGACAAAAGTTAAACGTGTACAAAGTACGTAGCTCGTTTCAAACGACAAGTGACACTAACGGTCGTAAAAGCATTCGAGGATCAAGTTAAGTGATTAAACACATAATAGCATGTTTTAAGATATTAACGAAAGTAATTAATCATGAATAATGATCCCAAAATATAATATAGCTCAGTACGCACAAATACGCAGTTTCGTGAAAGTATAGAGCACAAAAATATAAGTCGAAAAAATCGGGTCGTTACACTTTTTGGTGTGGTTTTCTTATTTGGCGTTATATAAGATGATGGTCGCCGAAGTCATTTTTCGGCTGGCTTCTTTTTTTCCGGAAAATGCTAATGGTTAGTCTTTCATATTGGTGCTTTAGCCTTCAAAGTGGTGACGTTCTCTCACTATACTGCTTGGTTGTGGTGTGATTTGAAGAAGTCAGTCCTTTTACTCGACTTGTCTCTGTTTTTTTTGTAGGTTGTCGGTGGTTTCCTGTTTAGTTGCGGAAGCGGTCGGCGTTTTCCCAACAGCTGATGCCAATTTTTTATTTTATTGTTTAGTAATCGGTATTTAGGTTTCCTCGTTGGCATTTTAGATATTGATTGTGTCCTTTGAAAGTGCGTTTTCATTCTATAGGTTAGATGGTTTGCTTTGGGTAATGTCTTTTTTTCTGTTGTTTAAGCTTAAATTTGGATTCGTATGTATCGGTTCTACTTGTTGATTATCAAATTCGTTAATGTTATTGATTTTTTCAAGGGAAAAAGGGTTTAAATGGGGCCTAGCATATAAATGATGAATTGTGAGGTGTACAAATCTCCAAGAATTTCCTCTTAAACCCTACCACCATGCATGGTTTCCTTTTTATACGGAGTAACAATTTATTTAATATTTGTTATAATGCATCAATTATTGAAGATGGCTAACAATCAATTATTGAAGGTGGCTAACAATTTTATTTAATTCACAAAAGTCAAATATGTAACACTCTTAATGTAGTATAAATATGGATCAATATGTGCAAGATAAACACATGTAAGACCCGAATATTTTATTGTACTTATGTGTGTATAAGTTATTCAAGTTGTGGGGTTTAGGTTGTATTTAATTAAAAGGCAAAAGAAGCTGAACTGGGCATTTGGCGGGCCGTGCGGCCTTATGGCGCGCCGCGCGGCCTTATGGCGCGCCGCGCCATTACAGGCTGACAGCTCACTTTGTTTTTAATTAGATATTTTGAGGGCAATTGGGTAAATTCACTTGAGGGCCGACCTTAAGGCCCTAGATCAGTTTTGGGGAGCCTCATAACTCCATTTTCATCTACTTCACTTCTTCCAATTTAGTTTCTAGAGAGAGAGAGATTCTTAGTGAGGGAAAGCTTGAATCAAGGAAGAAGGAGGCGATTTCGGATCAAAGTGCGGGTATTAAAGTTGTTCATCTTTCCTCTAGCTACCTTTTGATTATAGTGGTATGCTCTAATCTTGATTTCCTTGTTTAATTTGTGAAAGGGTTAGAGTTAGGGTTAATGATGAACTTAAAACCCATTTGTGGGTGAATGGGGTGTTTTTGGATGAATTTGGGTCATGAAGACTCAAAGATGACTAACTAGGGTTTTCAAGTGTTAGATTGATGATTATGAACTCAATTGGTTAGTTAAAGTACTAGAACACTTTAAGGATATGTAAATGGGTGTTATTGAGTATGGATGACCCAAATGGGTGTGTTGACTTTGAAATGGGTCAAATGAGTCTTTAATGACCTAAGCGGCCTAGCAAGTATGAAAACGAGTTAGCCTTGTGACCTAAGTGTGTTTTAAACCCATCTTGACGAATGATTAGGGTTTTGGTGTGTGTTGACCCAATTTAGGGTTAAGGGTGCAAATGGGTTGAAATTGCACCTTGGGTCAAAATGGCTTAGAATGGTGAAAGGGTTTGGTTGACTGACTTGAGTTTGCGTTTGATTGAATGTATAATGTGATAGGTACGTTACTTTGAGGTTTCGCAAGCTCGGGTATCTTTTCACAAGATTTTGAGGTGAGTGGAATAATTATATGTGTAGGTATATAATGTATCTATTTGTTGTAGCGTGAAATGTGTAGTGTCGAGGTGTTAAGACACCACGTTTCACGTGAAGAGTGTAGCATCGAGGTGTTAAGATGCCACTCGGGTGTAGCATCGAGGTGTTAAGATGCCACCTAGGGGTGTAGTGTCGAGGTGTTAAGACACCACTCCGTAAAAATAATGAGTGATGCATCGAGGTGTTAAGATGCCACTCGGGGTGATGTGCCGAGGTGTTATGGTGCCACCCTAGGGGTTAGTGGTGCGAGGTGTTAAGTGCCCTAACGGATGTTATGAACACCGATGGCGTTTTCGCGAGCGCCGTTCCCTTGTACTATTGGTTAACCATGGTTATTTGTGTTGTAAGCATATTATATTATTCGAGTTATATTTATATGTGGTTGTTATGCTAGCTTGTGGTATTGGAGATTTATAGCTTGTTATTGTGGCGATAAGCTAAATGTGTATGCTAGCGTGTTTGCGGTTTGGTGTGTAAGTGTATGCAAGTAGGTATAATTATATATGTATTCGTATAATTATTGCATTCACTAAGCTTTGCTTACCCTCTCGTTGTTTACCATTTTATAGGTTCGATTTTGGACAAGGGTAAGGGCATCGTTTTGGACTAGAGATCCCGCTTGATGCTAGGGGACGCTTTTGGCTTTAGTAGCTCTTGGAGTTTGACCGATAGTTGGGTAGTTTAATCCCAAACGCCATGCTCATTGTGTAGTTTGGAACTTAAACTTTTTGGTGGTCGAAACTCGTAAATTGTATTAAACTCGTAAAACGGCCGATGTGGGCCCCGCTTGTAAAACATTGATTTTATATTTGAAACAGGTTAGTTTTACATATTTGGATGTATGGTAAAAAGCGTTTCGTCTAAAAGTGTCGGAAACTAGTCAATCTTTTTCGCATTTTGAGACTTTCCGGACAGACCCGTATGGCGCGCTGCGCGGCCATCCTGGCGCGCCGCGCCAGTTCACTGTGCAGCAAATTTTTTTTTATATTGTATTTTCACGTGGTTTGTTCACGGGTTGGTTTGGGTTGTTATAAGTGGTATCAGAGCATGGTCTAAGGGATTTAGGCGACTTGAGATAGGTGCCTAGACTTAGACTTTAATGTGTATGCGCTTTTTGCGGGACTTGTAGGAGACGGGTCGGACCGGGGATTTGGTTAGTGCTTAGGTCTATGTGAACTAACCTTGCACTAATCGTTTTGTGTTGTTTTAGCAATCATCAAGCGAGATAGACGTTGTACTAGCAAGTTAATGCGACGTGCTCGCGTAACAATGATTAGCTACCATTGTTACAGGTTCAAGATGTGTCAAACAAGCAATGTACGACCAGTATCAACCAAGATGGGGCGGTGTGGTATATGTATGTCGTTCCTTTTCGTTTCGTTGTTTAATCTATATGCATTCTTTAGAATGAAGACGGAAGATGGAACCGGAATGGACGCGCCTATTCATGAGGGGAAGGATGAGTTAACATTAAGGACTGAGACTGAGTTCGAACGCTATATCTTGATTTTCGCCAACAAGGTTAAGCAAGTTCTCCAAGAGTCGTTCGAGGGAATAGTGACCGAGATGGTTCGAGACCGAGTGCCTAAGGTCGTGAAGGAAGAGTTAGAAAAGAGGTTTCCTAAACCTCAAGGTGACGGTGACGAAGGAGCAACTATGGGGATTGAATCTCATGCTTCAAAATTTGCTGATCACTCTTTGGGTAAGAGAAAGTTAGAATCAAGAGGTGCTCCTAGTAAAAGGGCGAGAAGTACGCCCGGAGGTATTGAAAAAGTGAAGAAGAGGAGTAAGACAGGTTATGGGCCTACGTGCTTTCGGTGTGGAGGATGAGGTCATTTTGCACGGGATTGTACGAGTGTACCTTTAAGCACGATCAAGTGCTTTATTTGCCAAAAGAAGGGACACCGTAAGTCGGAGTGTTCCGAATCGTTTGTAGATCGGGTTAGGAGGTTAGAGAGTGACTATCTCATGATCAGTGGAGCGCAAGGGTCCAACGATGATGTTTCAGGTATTTTCGTCTTTGGTACAAATATGCCTTATTATTGTTTATTTGTGCCGATGGATTCGTGTATGTATTAGGGACTTAAACTTTGCTTCGAGATCTATTTAGACTCAAGTGAACTCGGTGAAGATTCGGTTTGTTGATGGTTTTGATGATAGTGCACCAGGGTAGCGCCTGAGTCGTTGACTCGTGGAAACGCGCCCTGGGGACGAATGCATAGTGGTAATACGTAGTATTGATGAGGGTGACATTCCTAATGGAAACACCCTATGATGACATTTGTATTGACGGACGAGGGCATAAGACTTGGTGCAACCAAGCATTTCTTAGTGATAGGGTAAATGAATCCACTAAGCCATGAGAACGAACTTTGGCGTTAGGTTGTGAGCGCGTGTTCACTTTTGTAGTGAAGTGGGTGAAACCCTTGAGAGCATGTGTGTATCGTTGACCGGATGCTTTCGTAGTGGTAACGGGTAGAAAGGATTTGATAGTTGGAAAAGTCTACCTTGCGGGTAGCGGTAATTTCGTTCTAAAAGGATACGTGTTATGTTGACATTGTGTCATCACTTTAGTGGCGCAATCGGGTGACGGTAGACGTTAGTATTTATTATTATCGAATTGAGCTCTCGAGAATTCAGCAAGAGGGACCGACGCCAAGTATGGTCGTGTACGACGGTAAATGGCGAAATCGTTTGACTTTGTAATCTTGACGATTTGATTTAGGAACGAGGTTCTACGTTGGGAAGTTGGTAGTGTTACATCAAAGAAATTGTGTCGACTTTATTAGGATTTATATTCCTACCGAGGAAGCGTAATGGGATTTGAGAAAGGGTACGATGCCTCATTGTCGTATACTTTGGGTAGTAGTTACAAAATAGCCATTTTGTGTACTACGAGGAAATTAGATATATGTGTTTATTTGGGGTCATCTCTCTGTTGACCACGTTGACTTGTGATAGGTGATGAGGGATATCCGAAAGGATTAACTCTTCGTTACCACCCTTGGTTGTGATGGATGGCAAGCGGCTCTCGGGAAGAACCGTTACTTGTATATTTACGATTTTAATTGCCCGTAGGAATTGTGCACATAGCCGTTTTGTGCACATGGTTGTGAGTAATAGTCGGTTTTACTCACACATTGGTATTAATAGTGCGGTAGCCATGTTTCACTCACATATTGTTGGTAGTGTTGCAATAGCCGTTTTTGCGGACTACGGATATATATCACGATAGCCGTTTTTGTACACCTTGAGTTTTGTATTGAATAACCTTCTTATTGTTAGTATTGAAAACTACTGGTTGTATACGCCGGTGGTTCAGTCATGAGGACCATGTTGTGTGACTAGTGATACAATAGCCGTGTTCTGATCAAATACTTGCGGTAGATGCGTATTAGCCGTGTATGCGTACTAAGAGGGGTGTTAGGTGGAAGGTGTTATCCGTAAGGATTCATTTTTACTTGGCCTTCATCTTTTGGGTTGTTGACATTAGGTTAAGACTTGGTGGTTTTTAGCATTGTACTTGGTAAGGGTATGCTAGGGGATTGATATCTTGGCACAAGATCGGTTAAGTTCTTCCCGATATAAGGGATTGAGCAAACTTTGTGCTCGGAATTGTGGACTTTAGTAAATTGCGGGTGACAATTTGGTTATTAATGTTGACTCTTAGAGAATGATTGCCTAGAGAAGTTAGAAGAATACGTGACGACTTCGCGTATTCTAAGTGATCATTATAGACTTCGGATGTTGTGTGTATTGCACGTTTCGGAATGCGTGCAAGTGTGTATTTAGTTATTGGAATAATCTTCGAATTAATGATTAATTGACGATTCGATTTCAATGGCGGTTTTGTGATTGTGTGGCGAGTGTTGTACGCTCTTGACGGCCACTCTTTTCTTTTATGATTTTGGGGGTGTACGCGGTGTGCCGTTCTAGAGGCATTTCCGTTAATCTCGTTCGTGTTCGAGTAGAGTCTTGGTGGTTAACTATCCTTATGTATGTAGGTAACTGGGTTAATGGTTAGGACCAAGTTGGAAAGGTGTAAGCCTTGGTGTTCCAAGCGTCTCCTTAGTGTTGAGATGGAATATAAGTAGACTAGCTATGCGGCCTAGGTGGATAGTGACTAGCAGGTGCCGCTAGGAAGTCATGGGTGTCGAGCCGTAAGGTTCGTTAGATTTGTGACCACGTGTAGTTAGGTGACGTGTGACATCAGGAGTAGACCCCGTAAGGGTCGAGTCTGGGAGACTCGGTGTTAGTAATCGGAGTTGGATAACACAACGTCAGGTGCCTCCTTATACCTACTAGTGTAACTTTTGACCCCGATGATGTGATTGCTTTGATTTTGGATACCGGTGAGAAACTCGAATTTACAACGGTGGTATAGTGTGATTTTTAGCGAGCGTTGACACTCAAATGATTTGAAAGACCGAGGTTCGGATATCTTATAGCGAGTCCTTGGAAGGATTATTTAGTATGACCAACGCCGGAGAATGCGGAAAAGTTCCTATCTAGTAGACGTGATGAGCGAACGGGTGTCGCTCATTTAGGAAAGGAAAGCTTCGATGGTCTTCGAAAAAGTCCCAAGTTGGACTTTGGAGTTAATTGCGAAGGTAGTTAGCGACGTGAGACGGTATGGCGAAGTTCCCGATAGAGGGATACGAGAGATTTTCGAAAAGTGTCGGGTTGATTCCCGAATATTCCACGATTGATAGGCGTGACGACAATGATTATCGGTGGATTGTACTACTTTTAGGATGATTGTTGAGTGTAGGGTACGAGTTTGGATACTCGGCGTAAGAGCAAACGGTTGTAGTTATTGGGTCTCGTGGGTTGATTACCCTATATCGTGAAATGATGGAGTGCTATGGCTTTTGGAAAGATATACTATGATGTTTTCACGGTGTATTTCCGAGTGAGTGGTGAGAATTTTGATCGAATGGAAGTGTGAAGTACGGTTGTTGTATTATGATGCGTTAGTGTACGAAGTGAGAACCCGGATGAGTGATTGCTACAAGTGTAATTCGGCATTGGAGACGGAAATGTTCAAGGTAGAGTGCTTAACTTCTAGTATTTGGAGCGGATCACGAGGACGTGATCCAATCTAAGTGGGGGAGAGTTGTAAGACCCGAATATTTTATTGTACTTATGTGTGTATAAGTTATTCAAGTTGTGGGGTTTAGGTTGTATTTAATTAAAAGGCAAAAGAAGCTGAACTGGGCATTTGGCGCGCCGCGCGGCCTTATGGCGCGCCGCGCCATTACGGGCTGACAGCTCACTTTGTTTTTAATTAGATATTTTGAGGGCAATTGGGTAAATTCACTTGAGGGCCGACCTTAAGGCCCTAGATCAGTTTTGGGGAGCCTCATAACTCCATTTTCATCTACTTCACTTCTTCCAATTTAGTTTCTAGAGAGAGAGAGAGATTCTTAGTGAGGGAAAGCTTGAATCAAGGAAGAAGGAGGCAATTTCGGATCAAAGTGCGGGTATTAAAGTTGTTCATCTTTCCTCTAGCTACGTTTTGATCATAGTGGTATGCTCTAATCTTGATTTCCTTATTTAATTTGTGAAAGGGTTAGAGTTAGGGTTAATGATGAACTTAAAACCCATTTGTGGGTGAATGGGGTATTTTTGGATGAATTTGGGTCATGAAGACTCAAAGATGACTAACTAGGGTTTTCAAGTGTTAGATTGATGATTATGAACTCAATTGGTTAGTTAAAGTACTAGAACACTTTAAGGATATGTAAATGGGTGTTATTGGGTATGGATGACCCAAATGGGTGTGTTGACTTTGAAATGGGTCAAATGAGTCTTTAATGACCTAAGCGGCCTAGAAAGTATGAAAACGAGTTAGCCTTGTGACCTAAGTGTGTTTTAAACCCATCTTGACGAATGATTAGGGTTTTGGTGTGTGTTAACCCAATTTAGGGTTAAGGGTGCAAATGGGTTGAAATTGCACGTTGGGTCAAAATGGCTTAGAATGGTGAAAGGGTTTGGTTGACCGACTTGAGTTTGCGTTTGATTATATGTATAATGTGATAGGTACGTTACTTTGAGGTTTCGCAAGCTCGGGTATCTTTTCACAAGACTTTGAGGTGAGTGGAATAATTATATGTGTAGGTATATAATGTATCTATTTGTTGTAGCGTGAAATGTGTAGTGTCGAGGTGTTTAGACACCACGTTTCACGTGAAGAGTGTAGCATCGAGGTGTTAAGATGCCACTCGGGTGTAGCATCGAGGTGTTAAGATGCCACCTAGGGGTGTAGTGTCGAGGTGTTAAGACACCACTCCGTAAAAATAATGAGTGATGCATCGAGGTGTTAAGATGCCACTCTAGGGTATAGTGGTGCGAGGTGTTAAGTGCCCTAACGGATGTTATGAACACCGATGGCGTTTTCGCGAGCGCCGTTCCCTTGTACTATTGGTTAACCATGGTTATTTGTGTTGTAAGCATATTATATTATTCGAGTTATATTTATATGCGGTTGTTATGCTAGCTTGTGGTATTGGAGATTTATAGCTTGTTATTGTGGCGATAAGCTAAATGTGTATGCTAGCGTGTTTGCGGTTTGGTGTGTAAGTGTATGCAAGTAGGTATAATTATATATGTATTCGTATAATTATTGCATTCACTAAGCTTTTCTTACCCTCTCGTTGTTTACCATTTTATAGGTTCGGTTTTGGACAAGGGTAAGGGCATCGTTTTGGACTAGAGATCCCGCTTGATGCTAGGGGACGCTTTTGGCTTTAGTAGCTCTTGGAGTTTGACCGATAGTTGGGTAGTTTAATCCCAAACGCCATGCTCATTGTGTAGTTTGGAACTTAAACTTTTTGGTGGTCGAAACTCGTAAATTGTATTAAACTCGTAAAACGGCCGATGTGGGCCCCGCTTGTAAAACATTGATTTTATATTTGAAACAGGTTAGTTTTACATATTTGGATGTATGGTAAAATGCGTTTCGTCTAAAAGTGTCGGGAACTAGTCAATCTTTTTCGCATTTTGAGACTTTCCGGACAGACCCGTATGGCGCGCCGCGCGGCCATCTTGGCGCGCCGCGCAAGTTCACTATGCAGCAAATTTTTTTTATTTTGTATTTTCACGTGGTTTGTTCGCGGGTTGGTTTGGGTTGTTACAACACACCAAGAGTTTGAATATACTCATTACTTCCTCTCTTCCTCTTATTATTTCTTACAACAATAAAAACATAGGTCACTAAAGGTAGTTTTAAACTACTAATTTACAACACGTTATCAGCACGAAGTGCTCCGTATAATCAAGGTTTATCTAAGCAAGCACAATGTAGTGACCCGAACTTTTCTATGTTTATATATATATTAAATGAAATTGTTATTTTACATGATTAAGTGTTTTCAACATGTTAAGCAATCAAACTTGTTAAGACTTGATTAATTAAAATAGGTTTCATATAGACAATTGACCACCCAAGTTGACCGGTGATTCACGAACGTTAAAACTTGTAAACACTATATGATGACATATATATGGATATATATAGTTAACATGATATTATGATAAGTAAACATATCATTAAGTATATTAACAATGAACTACATATGTAAAAGCAAGACTACTAACTTAATGATTTTGAAACGAAACATATATGTAACGATTATCATTGTAACGAAATTTAATGTATATATATCATATTAAGAGATATTCATACAACATATTATCATGATAATATAATAATTTAAAATCTCTTTTGATATTATAAACATTGGGTTAACAACATTTAACAAGATCGTTAACCTAAAGGTTTCAAAACAACACTTACATGTAACGACTAACGATGACTTAACGACTCAGTTAAAATGTATATACATGTAGTGTTTTCATATGTATTCATACACTTTTGAAAGACTTCAAGACACTTATCAAAATACTTCTACTTAACAAAAATGCTTACAATTACATCCTCGTTCAGTTTCATCAACAATTCTACTCGTATGCACCCGTATTCATACTCGTACAATACACAGCTTTTAGATGTATGTACTATTGGTATATACACTCCAATTATCAGCTCTTAGCAGCCCATGTGAGTTACCTAACACATGTGGGAACCATCATTTGGCAACTAGCATGAAATATCTCATAAAATTACAAAAATATGAGTAATCATTCATGACTTATTTACATGAAAACAAAATTACATATCCTTTATATCTAATCCATACACCAACGACCAAAAACACCTACAAACACTTTCATTCTTCAATTTTATTCATCTAATTGATCTCTCTCAAGTTCTATCTTCAAGTTCTAAGTGTTCTTCATAAATTCCAAAAGTTCTAGTTTCATAAAATCAAGAATACTTCCAAGATTGCAAGTTTACTTCCAAGTTTTCTAAATCCATTCCAAGAAATCATCCAAGATCAAGAAACCTTTGTTACTTACAGTAGGTTATCTTTCTAATACAAGGTAATAATCATATTCAAACTTTAATTCAATTTCTATAACTATAACAATCTTATTTCGAGTGAAAATCTTACTTGAACTATTTTCGTGTCATGATTCTGCTTCAAGAACTTTCAAGCCATCCAAGGATCCTTTGAAGTTAGATCCATTTTTCTCATTTCCAGTAGCTTTATCCAGAAAACTTGAGGTAGTAATGATGTTCATAACATCATTCGATTCATACATATAAAGCTATCTTATTCGAAGGTTTAAACTTGTAATCACTAGAACATAGTTTAGTTAATTCTAAACTTGTTCGCAAACAAAAGTTAATCCTTCTAACTTGACTTTCAAAATCAACTAAATACATGTTCTATATCTATATGATATGCTAACTTAATGATTTAAAACCTGGAAACACGAAAACACCATAAAACTGGATATACGCCGTCGTAGTAAAACCGGGGGCTGTTTTGGTTGGGATAATTAAAAGCTAAGAAGAACTTTGATTTAAAAGCTATACTTCTGGAAAAATGATTTTTCTTATGAACATGAAACTATATCCAAAAATCATGGTTAAACTCAAAGTGAAAGTATGTTTTTCAAAATGGTCATCAAGATGTCGTTCTTTCGACGGAAATGACTACCTCTTTCAAAAATGACTTGTAACTTGTATTTCCGACTATAAACCTATACTTTTTCTGTTTAGATTCATAAAATAGAGTTCACTATGAAACCATAGCAATTTGATTCACTCAAAACAGATTAGAAACGAAGAAATGGCGAGTAAAACAAGATTGATAAAAACTACTCATTTTACCTACGTGAAAGTTAGTAATAAATCTATTCCAACCATAATCTAATCAACTTATATTGTATATTATGTAATCTTGAGATACCATAGACACGTATACAATGTTTCGACCTATCATGTCGACCCATCTATATATATATATTGCGGAACAACCATAGACACTCTATATGTGAATGTTGGAGTTAGCTATACAGGGTTGAGGTTGATTCTAAAATATATATATAGTTTGAGTTGTGATCAATACTGAGATACGTATACACTGGGTCGTGGATTGATTCAAGATAATATATATCAATTTTTTTCTGTACATCTAACTTTGGACAACTAGTTGTAGGTTACTAACGAGGACAGCTAACTTAATGAACTTAAAACATCAAAATGTATTAAAAGTGTTGTAAATATATTTTGAACATACTTTGATATATATGTACATATTTGTTATAGGTTCGTGAATCGACCAGTGGCCAAGTCTTACTTCCCGACGAAGTAAAAATCTGTGAAAGTGAGTTATAGTCCCACTTTTAAAATCTAATATTTTTGGGATGAGAATACATGCAGGTTTTATAAATGATTTACAAAATAGACACAAGTACGTGAAACTACATTCTATGGTTGGATTATCGAATCGAATATGCCCCTTTTTATTAAGTCTGGTAATCTAAGAATTAGGGAACAGACACCCTAATTGACGCGAATCCTAAAGATAGATCTATTGGGCCTAACAAACCCCATCCAAAGGGTGTCCTGGAATGATGGGGATATTCTTATATATGCATCTTGTTAATGTCGGTTACCAGGTGTTCTCCATATGAATGATTTTTATCTCTATGTATGGGATGTATATTGAAATATGAAATCTTGTGGTCTATTGTTATGATTTGATATATATTGGTTAAACCTATAACTCACCAACATTTTTGTTGACGTTTTAAGCATGTTTATTCTCAGGAGATTATTAAGAGCTTACGCTGTCGCATACTTAAATAAGGACAAGATTTGGAGTCCATGCTTATATGATATTGTGTAAAAATTGCATTCAAGAAACTTATTTCGTTATAACATATTTGAATTGTAAACCATTATGTAATAGTCGTGTGTAAACAGGATATTTTAGATTATCATTATTTGATAATCTACGTAAAGTTTTTTAAACCTTTATTGATGAAATAAAGGTTATGATTTATTTTAAAATGAATGCAGTCTTTGTAAAATGTCTCATATAGAGGTCAAAACCTCGCAACGAAATCAATTAATATGGAACGTTTTTAATCAATAAGAACGGAACATTTCAGTTGGTATCAGAGCGTTGGTCTTAGAGAACCAGAATTTTGCATTAGTGTGTCTTATCGAGTTTGTTAGGATGCATTAGTAAGTCTGGACTTCGACCGTGTTTACTTGAAAAATGATTGCTTAACAAATTTTGTTGGAAACTATATATTTTTAACATGTGAATATTATGTGATATATTAATCTCTTAACATGTTTGATATTATGTGATAGATGTCTACCTCTAGAACAAGTTCCATTGACTCACCTAATAATAATGAAGAGTCAAATGTAAATTGGAATAATTCATGGACTGATTCACAAGTTCCCGAAGAGGAACCGGAAGAAGAGTCAGAACCGGAATAAGAATCGGAACCGGAAGAAGAATCGGAACCGGAAGAAGAAATAGAACCAGTGGGGGAAATAATAAAATGGTTAAGTAGAAGAAAATCCTCAACC
This sequence comes from Rutidosis leptorrhynchoides, assembly GCF_046630445.1. Lineage (NCBI taxonomy): Eukaryota > Viridiplantae > Streptophyta > Magnoliopsida > Asterales > Asteraceae > Rutidosis > Rutidosis leptorrhynchoides. The sequence continues at coordinate 23,661,316 of NC_092339.1, forward strand.
AACCGACCAAAGTTAATTATGGTCAATGGTGTTTCCGCCAAGGAAGCAAAGTATTGGGAGGATTACCAATTCTCCGATGAATCGGATCCCGACAAGGATTCCGATGATGTTATAGAAATTACCCCAACACAATTTAATAAGGAAAAAGAGAACAATAAGGGAAAAGGCATAAAAATAGAGAAATTTGATTCCAAACCCGATGAACTTTATATGTATCATCAACACCCGTATTTCTTAAGTTGTGACAATAACTCGGGAACCTCTAAACCACCAGGTTTTTCTAAACCAATGTGGAAAACGATAACTCGTATTAGGGGAACATCATATATCCCTAGAAACTTGGCAAAACGAACCAAAACCGAAGAAGAAGAAACGAGCGAGTCGGAATAAGATAGTTGTATTCGTGTGGTATAATATATGTAATATAGTGTGCTTATGCTTTATGATATATGTAAAAATTTCTTGTATTAATAAGTATTTTTTTATGAATCTAACTCTTGTCTATTTTACAGTATAAAAACACAAAATGGATAGACAACCCAATTTTTTAAGAGACCTACCCGGAGACATGATTGATGAAATCTTGTCTAGAGTCGGTCAGAATTCCTCGGCACAACTATTTAAGGCGAGATCAGTTTGTAAGACATTCGAAGAACGTTCCAAGAATGCCTTGGTTTATAAAAGGCTTTCGTTCGAAAGATGGGGGATAACACATTGGGAAATCCATAAGTTACGATGTGTTTACTTTGACGCATATATTGCGGGGAACCCAAATGCTATTTTACACAACGGGTTAAGAAATTATTTTGACTCAATATATCCGAATATAGGACTTCGTGAATTAGAAAAAGCTGCTAACATGCAACCTAAAGAAGCATGTTATGCTTACGGATTAGTAATGTTGGCTTCTCACCAAAGTGAGAACAAGAACATCGGGCTACAACTATTAAATAAAACGTTCTCACAAGTGACGGAGTCGGTAATTGGGGTAAGAAATGAGGTTTTTAGATTGTTACGGGACTGTTGGACATTACGTAACCCTCGTCCCTTTAACGACGTTACAACACGCTGTCTTATCAACGGCCATAACGGTTATGTTCCACAAGACCAAGGATGGGAAGTAGTCCTAGTAAAACCTGAATGCATGACTTGTTTCTGGACGTATGAATTACGTGTCTTTATTGCCTTTGCTGAACGACTTGTGTACTAGCTAGAATTATCTTCACAACTATCTTGTATCAAAGTTATTGTGTGCTATATTTCATGCTATATGTAAAATAAGCGGTATTGTAAGTTTTAAAATATTGTGTAAAAGTTTGAACGCGAAATATTATTATAATCAGTTTTTCATATAGAATTGTAGTAGTTGAATTGTATATTAGCTACTAAGTATGAACTTAACGGGTATGTACTACCCGAATTTAAACTTATAAAACGCTAATATGAAGAAAAAGCTTTTATAAATAAGTTCATATTATGCTACGAAATACTATTGACTACTCTTGATATTCTATATGATTAACTCGTTTCATTTGACTATTTTGAAGGAAATGGCACCGACTACTCGACACACCTTGAATATGAGCGAAGAGGAATTTCGTGCCTTTCTTGCTTCAAACATAGCTGCAGTACAGGCTGCGCTACATACCAACAATAACCTTGGATCTAGCAGTACAGGAAATCGTGTTGGATGCACCTACAAAGAATTCACTGCCTGCAAACCTTTGAAATTTGATGGAACCGAAGGACCGATCGGATTAAAACGGTGGACCGAGAAGGTCGAATCGGTGTTTGCCATAAGTAAGTATACTGAAGAGGACAAAGTGAAGTATGCTACGCATACCTTCACAGGTTTTGCGTTAACATGGTGGAATACCTATCTAGAGCAAGTGGGACAAGATGATGCTTACGCACTACCGTGGTCAGCATTCAAGCACTTGATGAACGAGAAGTACCATCCCAGAACCGAGGTCAATAAGCTCAAGACAGAACTTAGAGGGTTACGAACCCAAGGATTTGATATTACCACGTACGAAAGACGATTCACAGAATTATGCCTACTGTGTCCGGGAGCATTCGAAGATGAGGAAGAGAAGATCGACGCATTTGTGAAAGGATTACCGAAAAGAATCCAAGAAGATATAAGTTCACACGAGCCCGCCTCCATACAACAGGCATGTAGAATGGCTCACAAACTAGTGAACCAGATTGAAGAAAGAATTAAAGAACAGACTGCTGAAGAGGCCAATGTGAAGCAAGTCAAAAGAAAGTGGGAGGAAAACGGTGATAAGAATCACCAATACAACAACAACAACAACAGCAATTACAACAATAATCGCAACAACTATCCCAACAATCGCAACATCAATCGCAACTACAACAAACGGCCCAACAACAACAACAACAACAACAGCAACTACAACAATCATCCCAACAACAATAATAACCGCAACAACAACAACAACAATCAGAAGCAGCTATGCCAAAGGTGTGAAAAGTATCACTCGGGGTTCTGCACCAAATTTTGCAACAAGTGTAAAAGAAATGGTTATAGCGCGGCGAAGTGTGAGGTCTACGGACCAGGGGTTAACAGAACGAAAGGAACAAATGGTGTCGGAACGAGTAATGGTGGAGCAAGTAGTGTCGGAGCAAGTTATGCCAATGTAGTCTGTTATAAATGTGGAAAACCGGGCCACATTATTAGAAATTGCCCGAACCAGGAGAACACGAATGGACAAGGTCGCGGAAGAGTTTTCAATATTAATGCGGCAGAGGCACAGGAAGACCCGGAGCTTGTTACGGGTACGTTTCTTATTGACAATAAATCTGCTTACGTTTTATTTGATTCGGGTGCGGATAGAAGCTTTATGAGTAGAGATTTTTGTGCTAAATTAAGTTGTCCATTGACGCCTTTGGATAGTAAATTTTTACTCGAATTTGCAAATGGTAAATTAATTTCAGCGGATAATATATGTCGGAATCGAGAAATTAAACTGGTTAGTGAAACATTTAAGATTGACTTGATACCAGTAGAGTTAGGGAGTTTTGATGTGATAATCGGTATGGACTGGTTGAAAGAAGTGAAAGCAGAGATCGTTTGTTACAAAAATGCAATTCGCATTATACGAGAAAAAGGAAAACCCTTAATGGTGTACGGAGAAAAGGGCAACACGAAGCTACATCTTATTAGTAATTTGAAGGCACAAAAACTAATAAGAAAAGGTTGCTATGATGTTCTAGCACACGTCGAGAAAGTACAAACTGAAGAAAAGAGCATCAATGATGTTCCCGTCGCAAAAGAATTTCCCGATGTATTTTCGAAAGAATTACCGGGACTACCTCCACATCGATCCGTTGAATTTCAAATAGATCTTGTACCAGGAGCTACACCAATAGCTCGTGCTACTTACAGACTCTCACCCAGTTAGATGAAAGAACTGCAAAGCCAATTACAAGAACTTTTAAAGCGTAGTTTTATTCGACCAAGCACATCACCGTGGGGAGCTCCTGTTTTGTTTGTCAAGAAGAAATATGGTACATTCAGGTTGTGTATCGACTACCGAGAGTTGAACAAACTTACCATCAAGAACCGCTACCCACTACCAAGAATCGACGACTTATTTGATCAACTACAAGGCTCGTCTGTTTATTCAAAGATTGAGTTACGTTCCGGGTATCATCAAATGCGGGTGAAAGAAGATGATATTCCAAAGACTGCTTTCAGAACACGTTACAGTCATTACGAGTTTATGGTCATGCCGTTTGGTTTAACTAATGCACCAGCTGTGTTCATGGACCTTATGAACCGAGTGTGTGGACCATACCTTGACAAGTTTATCATTGTTTTCATTGATGACATACTTATTTACTCAAAGAATGACCAAGAACACGGTAAACATTTGAGAAAGGTGTTAGAAGTATTGAGGAAGGAAGAATTGTACGCTAAGTTTTCAAAGTGTGCATTTTGGTTGGAAGAAGTTCAATTCCTCGGTTACATAGTGAACAAAGAAGGTATTAAGGTGGATCCGGCAAAGATAGAAACTGTTGAAAAGTGGGAAACCCCGAAAACTCCAAAACACATACGCCAGTTTTTAGGCCTAGCTGGTTATTACAGAAGGTTCATCCAAGACTTTTCCAGAATAGCAAAACCCTTGACTGCATTAACGCATAAAGGGAAGAAATTTGAATGGAAGGATGAACAAGAGAAAGCGTTCCAGTTATTGAAGAAAAAGCTAACTACGGCACCTATATTGTCATTGCCTGAAGGGAATGATGATTTTGTGATTTATTGTGACGCATCAAAGCAAGGTCTCGGTTGTGTATTAATGCAACGAACGAAGGTGATTGCTTATGCGTCTAGACAATTGAAGATTCACGAACAAAATTATACCACGCATGATTTGGAATTAGGCGCGGTTGTTTTTGCATTAAAGACTTGGAGGCACTACTTATATGGGGTCAAAAGCATTATATATACCGACCACAAAAGTCTTCAACACATATTTAAACAGAAACAACTGAATATGAGGCAGCGTAGGTGGATTGAATTGTTGAATGATTACGACTTTGAGATTCGTTACCACCCGGGGAAGGCAAATGTGGTAGCCGACGCCTTGAGCAGGAAGGACAGAGAACCCATTCGAGTAAAATCTATGAATATAATGATTCATAATAACCTTACTACTCAAATAAAGGAGGCGCAACAAGGAGTTTTAAAAGAGGGAAATTTAAAGGATGAAATACCCAAAGGATCGGAGAAGCATCTTAATATTCGGGAAGACGGAACCCGGTATAGGGCTGAAAGGATTTGGGTACCAAAATTTGGAGATATGAGAGAAATGGTACTTAGAGAAGCTCATAAAACTAGATACTCAATACATCCTGGAACGGGGAAGATGTACAAGGATCTCAAGAAACATTTTTGGTGGCCGGGTATGAAAGCCGATGTTGCTAAATACGTAGGAGAATGTTTGACGTGTTCTAAGGTCAAAGCTAAGCATCAGAAACCATCAGGTCTACTTCAACAACCTGAAATCCCGGAATGGAAATGGGAAAACATTACCATGGATTTCATCACTAAATTGCCAAGGACTGCAAGTGGTTTTGATACTATTTGGGTAATAGTTGATCGTCTCACCAAATCAGCACACTTCCTGCCAATAAGAGAAGATGACAAGATGGAGAAGTTAGCACAACTGTATTTGAAAGAAGTCGTCTCCAGACATGGAATACCAATCTCTATTATCTCTGATAGGGATGGCAGATTTATTTCAAGATTCTGGCAGACATTACAGCAAGCATTAGGAACTCGTCTAGACACGAGTACTGCCTATCATCCATAAACTGATGGGCAGAGCGAAAGGACGATATAAACGCTTGAAGACATGCTACGAGCATGTTCTATTGATTTCGGAAACAGTTGGGATCGACATCTACCGTTAGCAGAATTTTCCTACAACAACAGCTACCATTCAAGCATTGAGATGGCACCGTTTGAAGCACTTTATGGTAGAAAGTGCAGGTCTCCGATTTGTTGGAGTGAAGTAGGGGATAGACAGATTACGGGTCCGGAGATAATATAAGAAACTACCGAGAAGATCATCCAAATTTAACAACGGTTGAAAATCGCCCAAAGTCGACAAAAGAGCTATGCTGACATTAAAAGAAAAGATATAGAATTTGAAATTGGAGAGATGGTCATGCTTAAGGTTGCACCTTGGAAAGGCGTTGTTCGATTTGGTAAACGAGGTAAATTAAATCCAAGGTATATTGGACCATTCAAGATTATTGATCGTGTCGGACCAGTAGCTTACCGACTTGAGTTACCTCCACAACTCGCGGCTGTACATAACACTTTCCACGTCTCGAATTTGAAGAAATGTTTTGCTAAAGAAGATCTCACTATTCCGTTAGACAAAATCTAAATCAATGAAAAACTTTAATTCATCGAAGAACCCGTCGAAATAATGGATCGTGAGGTTAAAAGACTTAAACAAAACAAGATACCAATTGTTAAGGTTCGATGGAATGCTCGTAGAGGACCCGAGTTCACCTGGGAACGAGAAGATCAGATGAAGAAGAAATACCCGCATTTATTTCCAGAAGATACGTCAACACCTCCAACTGCTTAAAATTTCGGGACGAAATTTATTTAACGGGTAGGTAATGTAGTGACCCGAACTTTTCCATGTTTATATATATATATATATATATATATATATATATATATATATATATATATATATATATATATATATATTAAATGAAATTGTTATTTTACATGATTAAGTGTTTCCAACATGTTAAGCAATCAAACTTGTTAAGACTTGATTAATTAAAATAGGTTTCATATAGACAATTGACCACCCAAGTTGACCGGTGATTCACGAACGTTAAAACTTGTAAACACTATATGATGACATATATATGGATATATATATAGTTAAAATGATATTATGATAAGTAAACATATCATTAAGTATATTAACAATGAACTACATATGTAAAAGCAAGACTACTAACTTAATGATTTTGAAACGAGACATATATGTAACGATTATCGTTGTAACGACATTTAATGTATATATATCATATTAAGAGATATTCATACATCATATTATCATGATAATATAATAATTTAAAATCTCTTTTGATATTATAAACATTGGGTTAACAACATTTAACAAGATCGTTAACCTAAAGGTTTCAAAACAACACTTACATGTAACGACTAACGATGACTTAACGACTCAGTTAAAATGTATATACATGTAGTGTTTTAATATGTATTCATACACTTTTGAAAGACTTCAAGACACTTATCAAAATACTTCTACTTAACAAAAATGCTTACAATTACATCCTCGTTCAATTTCATCAACAATTCTACTCGTATGCACCCGTATTCGTACTCGTACAATACACAGCTTTTAGATGTATGTACTATTGGTATATACACTCCAATGATCAGCTATTAGCAGCCCATGTGAGTCACCTAACACATGTGGGAACCATCATTTGGCAACTAGCATGAAATATCTCATAAAATTACAAAAATATGAATAATCATTCATGACTTATTTACATGAATACAAAATTACATATCCTTTATATCTAATCCATACACCAACGACCAAAAATACCTACAAACACTTTCATTCTTCAATTTTCTTCATCTAATTTATCTCTCTCAAGTTCTATCTTCAAGTTCTAAGTGTTCTTCATAAATTCCAAAAGTTCTAGTTTCATAAAATCAAGAATACTTCCAAGATTGCAAGTTTACTTCCAAGTTTTCTAAATCCATTCCAAGTAATCATCCAAGATTAAGAAACCTTTGTTACTTACAGTAGGTTATCTTTCTAATACAAGGTAATAATCATATTCAAACTTTAATTCAATTTCTATAACTATAACAATCTTATTTCGAGTGAAAATCTTACTTGAACTATTTTCGTGTCATGATTCTGCTTCAAGAACTTTCAAGCCATCCAAGGATCCTTTGAAGCTAGATCCATTTTTCTCATTTCCAGTAGCTTTATCCAGAAAACTTGAGGTAGTAATGATGTTCATAACATCATTCGATTCATACATATAAAGCTATCTTATTCGAAGGTTTAAACTTGTAATCACTAGAACATAGTTTAGTTAATTCTAAACTTGTTCGCAAACAAAAGTTAATCCTTCTAACTTGACTTTCAAAATCAACTAAACACATGTTCTATATCTATATGATATGCTAACTTAATGATTTAAAACCTGGAAACACGAAAAACACCATAAAACTGGATATACGCCGTCGTAGTAAAACCGGGGGCTGTTTTGGTTGGGATAATTAAAAGCTAAGAAGAACTTTGATTTAAAAGCTATACTTCTGGAAAAATGATTTTTCTTATGAACATGAAACTATATCCAAAAATCATGGTTAAACTCAAAGTGAAAGTATGTTTTTCAAAATGGTCATCAAGATGTCGTTCTTTCGACGGAAATGACTACCTCTTTCAAAAACGACTTGTAACTTGTATTTCAGACTATAAACCTATACTTTTTCTATTTAGATTCATAAAATAGAGTTCAATATGAAACCATAGCAATTTGATTCACTCAAAACGGATTAGAAACGAAGAAATGGCGAGTAAAACAAGATTGATAAAAACTACTCATTTTACCTACGTGAAAGTTAGTAATAAATCTATTCTAATCATAATATAATCAACTTATATTGTATATTATGTAATCTTGAGATACCATAGACACGTATACAATGTTTCGACCTATCATGTCGACCCATCTATATATATATTGCGGAACAACCATAGACACTCTATATGTGAATGTTGGAGTTAGCTATACAGGGTTGAGGTTGATTCCAAAATATATATATAGTTTGAGTTGTGATCAATACTGAGATACGTATACACTAGGTCGTGGATTGATTCAAGATAATATATATCAATTTTTTTTCTGTACATCTAACTTTGGACAACTAGTTGTAGGTTACTAACGAGGACAGCTAACTTAATGAACTTAAAACATCAAAATGTATTAAAAGTGTTGTAAATATATTTTGAACATACTTTGATATATATGTACATATTTGTTATAGGTTCGTGAATCGACCAGTGGCCAAGTCTTACTTCCCGAAGAAGTAAAAATCTGTGAAAGTGAGTTATAGTCCCACTTTTAAAATCTAATATTTTTGGGATGAGAATACATGCAGGTTTTATAAATGGTTTACAAAATAGACACAAGTACGTGAAACTACATTCTATGGTTGGATTATCGAATCGAATATGCCCCTTTTTATTTAGTCTGGTAATCTAAGAATTAGGGAACAGACACCCTAATTGACGCGAATCCTAAAGATAGATCTATTGGGCCTAACAAACCACATCCAAAGTACCGGATGCTTTAGTACTTCGAAATTTATATCATATCCGAAGGGTGTCCTGGAATGATGAGGATATTCTTATATATGCATCTTGTTAATGTCAGTTACCAGGTGTTCACCATATGAATGATTTTTATCTCTATGTATGGGATGTATATTGACATATAAAATCTTGTGGTCTATTATTACGATTTGATATATATAGGTTAAACCAATAACTCACCAACCTTTTTGTTGACGTTTTAAGCATGTTTATTCTCAGGAGATTATTAAGAGCTTCCGCTGTCGCATACTTAAATAAGGACAAGATTTGGAGTCCATGCTTGTATGATATTGTGTAAAAACTGCATTCAAGAAATAGGATATTTTAAACATTTATTTCGTTGTTACATATTTGTATTGTAAACCATTATGTAATAGTCGTGTGTAAATAGGATATTTTAGATTATCATTATTTGATAATCTACATAAAGTTTTTTAAACATTTATTGATGAAATAAAGGTTATGATTTGTTTTAAAATGAATGCAGTCTTTGAAAAACGTCTCATATAGAGGTCAAAACCTCGCAACGAAATCAATTAATATGGAACGTTTTTAATCAATAAGAACGGGACATTTCACACAAGTCACTAATCAAGGTAAGAAATTCTTTAACGATATCTTCTATTATTTATTAGTAAGGTAAATATTATTATCATCATAAGTAAAATTATATTTCTGTAATCTAACTTTTATTAACTTCACTAACATTTATATTTATGTTATTTAAGTTATATATGGTCGGTTATACCGCCTGAATTATATTTATGTAATCTAACTTTTATTAACTTCACTAACATTTATATTTATGTTATTTAAGTTATATATGGTCGTTTATACCGCCTGAATTATATTTATGTAATCTAACTTTTATTAACTTCACTAACATTTATATTTATGTTATTTAAGTTATATATGGTCGGTTATACCGCCTGAATTATATTTCTGTAATCTAACTCTTATTAACTTCATTAACATTTATATTTATGTTATCTAACATTTATGATTACTTATGCAATTAATCATTATTTATTTCATGCATACTAATGTTTATTCTTAAAATTTATTATTTATGCATAATATGTTTATTCTCTTAATCTTCGTATTTATACTAAATGTATTTGTACAAAATGTATTTATAGGAATCGTATTTGTACTAATAAAATTCTTTTATTAAAATTATTATTAATACAACGAGTACATAACAATCATTAACGTCAACTAACGACGTTACAACAGTCATATATACATAACGGTTGTTAACGTCAACTGACGACGTTACAACGACTATATTTTTCAAATATAACATAAACACCTCCGTTTTCACATTTTCACAAATCAATCTTCATTTTCTCATATTACCACTCTCAAAAAGTTTTTTTGTAAAGATGATTCACACAAGGATGATTTTTCCTATTGTGTTGGTCATACTAACTATCATCATTGTTGCTAATATACCACCGGGTGAACCTATATTCTATCCTGCTCTTGTGGTTTTATCATTTGTAATCATGCCATTATTCTGTTGTTTGCTACTTATGAATTTAAAATGATTCTAGTTTCATTTTATTATTTATCTATGAATAGAAGTTGATTATGATTATGATTTATGTTGTTCATCTTTTTTGATAATAGAAAATGTCAAATTTGAAAAAGCTTAAATTTGCTCCTTTAGAATCAAGTGGGAACAACTACTTAACATGGGTTATGAATGTCAAAAAATATCTCGAATCAATCGGTATTTTAGAAACCCTGAATGAAAATAACAATGGTCATTTTATGTAAAAGAGGTGAGTTTGTAAGAAGCATATTGCACAGAGTTTTCTATTTAACTTTCAATTTTAACGCTTCACTTAATATCCATGAGTAGTACTACTTGAAGTTGATTTGTTTATAAAAACTTTTAGTAATGATTTCTACTAGATTAAAACATATTTTATAGAATAACAACTTCTTATAGACATTTCCCAAATAAAGTATTAAACTAATTAAAGCACTAGCTCCCAGTACTAACTTTAATCAATCCACGTACGATTATTTTATATATAAAATATAAACGAGTAATCAACAATTACAAACTAGCTAGCTACTTGTATATTTTAGAAAATTATTATAATCAAACCGAACTTCTTAATCATACATATATGATTAAAGATTCAAGTGTATTGTGGAAAAAGCTCAAAGATAGATATGATATTAATTATTCAGAAACAATCGTGATCTATGAACAAATAAAATTGAAGATGTTAGTAGACGCGCTTATAAGAATCCCAGAGATTCTTATTAATGATATGGTAACATGGATCACCAGTCTAGTATTTCTTGAATACATGAACATCTTGTTTAGCTCTACAAATAATTCCTAAAAGAAAAGAAAACAAGAGTGAATCTGTTGAAAAATCTTAATTAAATAAACCCTAATCTACCTTGAGACTTGAATGGTTTGAAATTTCTATGATGTCTAGCTTGTTATGTATCACTCATAAATAAATGGTTTTAGACCATAACACATATATTTATTAAATGTTATCTTTTATGTATTTCAGATTGTAACTTGTTTGCAGGTAATATAATTTGATTATCTTCCTGAAATATAACTCATTATTTGCTTATCTTATTTGAAGTTTTAGTACGAACCCTGCTGAAATACAACATCAATTAAATGGTAAAGACCTATGTATTGCATATAGTGGTAACATACACACTATGATCAAATCTAAGAAATATTTCATTGATTTAAATCAAATGAAGGAATTATAAATACTATATCAGGTCTTGCAAACTTGATATTAGGAACGGAAAAGGCAAAAATACATATTACCAAATGGTACGAATTTTCTGATAAACAATGCCTTGTTTTCTCCCAAATCAAAGAGAAATTTGTTAAGTTTCTCTGATACATATCATAATGGATATGATTATCAGTTAATGATAACCGAAAATGAGAAATATCTATGTAGCACCAAAAAGCGCATATGATGAAAACCGCAGCGCATATGATTAAAAGCGCATATGATAAAAAGTGCATATGATGAAAAGCGCATATGATAAAAAGTGCAGCGCATATGATTAAAAGCGCATATGATGAAAAGTGCATATGATGAAAAGCACAGCGCATATGATTAAAAGCGCATATGGTGAAAAGGATATATGATTAAAAGCGCATATGATGAAAAGCGCATATGATGAAAAGTGCAGCGCATATGATGAAAAGCGCATATGATGAAAAGTGTATATGATGAAAAACACAGCGCATATGATTAAAAGCGCATATGGTGAAAAGGATATATGATGAAAAGCGCATATGGTGATTAATGAAAAAGCACATATGGTGATTAATGAAAAGCACATATGGTGATTAATGAAAAGCACATATGGTAATTAATGAAAAGCACATATGGTGATTAATGAAAATAATATTGAGAAATAATCACCAATGTTTCTTGAAAGAATTCAAGGTTATATATATGGACCAATTCATCCATCATGTGGACCATTTTGATATTTCATGGTTCTAATAGACGCATCTAGCGGATGGTCTCATGTTTGTGTGTTATCAAACCATAATATGACATTTGCAAAGTTTCTTGCACAAATTATTAAATTGAGAACACATTATTCTGATTACACCATTAAAAGGATGAGACTTGATAATGCTGGTGAGTTAACATCTCAAGCATTTAATGATTATTATATGTCTACAGGGATTGTTGTTGAACATCCAGTTGCTCATGTGCATACACAAAATTGGTTTAGTTGAATAAATAGATAAACGCTTGCAGCTAATAACTAGATAATTGGTAATGAGTACAAAACTCTCAATATTTATATGGAGACATGTAAATTTACATGATGCGATATTAATTCCCATTAAACCAAGTGCAAGTCATAAATATTCTCCATTACCAACTTAATTTTGGCCGAGAGCCAAATATTTTCCATCTTAGAACATTTGGTTGTGCGGTTTATGTTCCTATCGCACCACCACAACGCACTAAAATGGGTCCTCAAAGGAGGATGGGAATATATGTTGGATATGAAATATATTCAATTATAAGATATATTGAACCCATGACGGGTGATGTTTTTACAGCACATTTTGCTGATTGTCATTATAATGAAAAATTGTTCCCTATATTAGGGGGAGAAATAAAAAATAAAGAAAAAGATGTTTCATGATGTGAACATAAATTAATGTATCTTGATCATCGCACAAAAGAATGCGAAAATAAAGTTCAAAAATAAATCATATGCAAGAACTTGCAAATAAATTACCTGATGTATTTACAGATACAAAAAGGAGTGACTAAATCATATATACTAGCAGTAAATGCTTCAGCTAGAATTGAAATTCTAAAAGCTGCCAATAATGTCACTCATGAGTCTTTGCCACGCCAAAAATGTGGGAGACCAATTGGTTCCAAAGATAAAAATCCTCAAAAAAGAAAATCAGCTGATAATGAGGTAAAAGAAAGTGTTCAAGAAGAACCACAAATCAATACTCATTCTGCAGAGGAGATTGATGATGTCAATACGGAAATTAAAATCAATTATGCACATTAAAAAAAAATATTATGGAACCGAAATGACATGAAAAATCTTGATGAGATATTTTCATATAATGTTGCATATGACATCATGAATGATGATGATGATCCAAAACCAAAATTTATCATGGAATATCAAAATAGACATGATTGGGATCAATGGAAAGAAACAATGCGAGCTAAATTTGAATCGCTCAATAAAAGAAAAGTTTTCGGATCAATAGTTATCACTTTTAAAGATGTGAAACGTATGGGATATAAATAAATTTTAATTCGAAAAGGAAATGAGAAAAAATAAAATTACAAGGTAAAGCTAGACTTGTAACTCAAGACTTCTCTCAAAGACCAGAAATTGATTATGAGAAAACTTATTCTCCAGCTATGGATGAAATTACTTAATCAGCCTGGCAGTTTCTAAAGATTTAAAAATGCATTTAATGGATGTTATTAATACTTAGTTAAATGAATCACTTGATAGTGATATATACATCAATATACATGAAGGGTTTATGGTATCAGAAGCATCTAATGCAAAACACAAGGAAATGTATTCCATTAAATCACAAAGATTTTTATATAGGTTGATAAAATGGTATAACCGATTAAGTGATTACTTGATAAGAAAAAGGGTATACAAATAATCTTATTTGCACATGTGTTCTTATTAAGAAAATAATGTCCGGATATGTGATTGTAAGTTGTTTATGTCTATAATCTTAACATCATAGGTACAAATAAAGAGATCCATGAAGCCATTCAACTTCTAAAAAAAAAAAAAAATTTGAAATGAAAGATCTCGGAAAAACCAAGTATTGCCTTGGTTTGCATATTGAGCATATGCCTAATGGTGATGTTGGGCTAAATATTAAAATTGGGTAATTGGGCTTTGGACCATAATTGGGGTTTGGATAAAAAAACGACACTTGTAGAAATTAGACTATGGGCTATTAATGGGTTTTATATTAACTTAACGATACCTCGTTAATTTAATATAAAGGTTATAATTTGACGTATCTATAAATAACCACATACGCTTAATCGGGTACGGTGGGCGGGATATCTATAAATACCAATAATTGTTCATTTTACCGGACACGTAACTGGATTAATAGTTAATGGACTAGTTGAAACAGGGGTGGATTACATTCAAGGGTAATTGGTGTAATTGTTAACAAAGTAGTAAAACCTTGGACTACACGTAGTCGATAACCTGGTGTATTCATTAAACAAAGTATTAAGATCTTGTTACAATTCGAATCCCCAATTAGTTGGAATATTTGACTTCGGGAATAAGAATAATTTGACGAAGACTTCCGCACTTTATGATTATGACTGATGGACTATTATGGACAAATCCGTATGGACATATCGAATAATCCAGGACAAAGGACAATTAACCCATGGTAATAAAACTAAAATCAACACGTCAAACATTATGATTACGGAAGTTTAAATAAGCATAATTCCTTTCTTTCATATTTAATTTCCTTTATTTCATATTTAATTGCACTTTTAATTATCGCACTTTAATTTATTGTCATTTTAATTATCGTACTTTTTAATTATCGCAATTTTATTTTATCGCACTCTTATTTATCGCAATTTCATTATCGTTATTTACTTTACGCTTTAATTTAAGTTATATTTATTTTTAATATTTTACATTAGGTTTTAACTGCGACTTAAGTTTTAAAATCGACAAATCGGTCATTAAACGGTAAAAACCCCCTTTTATAATAATAATATTACTTATATATATTATTATATTTATACAAATATAGTTTAAAAAATATAGCGTTAAACTTGGCGAGTTCCCTGTGGACGAACCGGACTTACTAAAAACTACACTACTGTACGATTAGGTACACTGCCTATAACTGTTGTAGCAAGATTTAGGTATATCCACTCAATAAATAAATAAATAACTTGTGTAAAATTGTATCGTATTTAATAGTATTTCGTAGTAAAAATATAACTATTTCGTATACACCTCTACGCACATCAAGTATTTTTGGCGCCGCTGCCGGGGACTGCTTAAACGCCGGAAGCGAAACGCTATATTTAAAAAAAGATTTTTTTAAGTCTTAGTTTACTTCTGTAAAAATACGCTTTTGTAAAAATACGTTTTAAATATAAAAAAATACAAAATTATAAAAAGAAAATAGTAAAAAAAATCTATATATTTGTTTTTAAGAGTTGTTAAATATATATAAAGTTAAAAAGTATTTTTATTTTAGTTTTTAAAATTAATTTTTTATTTAAGTTATATATATATATTTTATATAATCTAAAAACAGAAAAAAAAATAATAAGTAAAAGAATCGGGCTACACTGTAGCAGCCCAATTTGTAACCTGAATATTTGAGCCATGCGATCGCGTGGATCCGTAGGCAAAAAGTCATGCGACCGCATGACAGGTTCTGACACGCCCAAATTGACCTAATTCTGCATTAATTACGGGAATAATTTTATTATTATTAATTAATAACCCTAATTAGGTTTAGTTTATTTAATTATTTAGTTTTAGTTTTATTTATTTAATTTGTATTTTTAGTTTTAATTAGTTTTAATAAATTATAAAATTAATACTTTTATATAATAAATAATATAAAAATAATATTTTTATAAAAATTGCACTTTTTACAACTTTAAGTTTATTTTTATATTTTGTATCTTTTTATTTGTTTTAGC
Organism: Rutidosis leptorrhynchoides; assembly: GCF_046630445.1. NCBI lineage: Eukaryota > Viridiplantae > Streptophyta > Magnoliopsida > Asterales > Asteraceae > Rutidosis > Rutidosis leptorrhynchoides. The sequence goes on from NC_092339.1 coordinate 23,677,481, forward strand.
GTAATATTTGTATTTTTCGTTCGTATTTAGTTTTAAAACATAGTTTTTGCCATAGTTATTTTTTTTATTTCTAGATTTTTTTAGGCTTTGCCGTAAAATCCCTTAAGTGCTTTTTCTTTAGACTAAGATTTAGGTGCTTTAGAATTTTGCGACGCCGTTTTAAGATTTTAGTACTTTTTAAGTAATTGTCATTTTGGATATAGAATTCCTTTTAAGCTTTAATACCTTTAGATGCAACTTTTAATTCTTAGTTTTTAGACTTTTAAGTTTCGACGTGCTACGTTCTTTTTATTATTTTTCGGCCATTTATTTTTCGACGTTTTTCGACGCGCTCTTTTTCTTTCTTATTTCTCGACGCTCTAGATTTTTAGGACTTAGATTTTTTTTCTATTTCTTATCTAAAATTTCTTTAAATTTCAACGAAAAATTATTTTAAGTGGTTAAATTGATAGACATCCAAAATTTTCTGGTTCGTTGTAATAGTTGGATTTGTTAGTGGCGAGTTGTGGGCTTCCGATTTAAAGGGTCCTGGCTACCTGCTGCATCTATTGGCTATTCAAAATGTGGGCAAAATTAAAAAAGTCTATTAATTTGATAACTTATATAATTTTTATCTTTTATAACTAATAGGATATTCAGTGAATGCACCGAGCAAAACGTTCACCACCTTTTATACGTTCACCACCTGTAACTCGATCAAGACATTTAGCCAATATTGTTGCCGTTGATTTTTCTTTAGAATCGTCATCCAGTCGACCAAGTACTCCAATTCAAATTTTCGATAATCCATTTTTTGAACCCGACCTCACAATTGAGAATCCGGAGGATATTCAGGGACAATTCAGAGATTCTGAACTACTAATATTTCCTCCGGAACCACCAATCATTCAACAGAGATTGTTGAGGAACAACCCATTAAATCAGAATACTCTAGTGATTCAGATTCAACAAATTCAATCATGGAAAATCTGGAACCTCTAAGTATGGAAGACCGAATGCGAGCTAAACGCACTGGCCAAGGTCACACAATTACTCAACCTGACATTAATGCGCCAGATTATGAAATCAAAGGACAAATCCTACACATGGTAACTAATCAATGCCAATTTAGTGGTGCGTCGAAGGAAGATCCAAATGAACATCTTCGTACATTTAATAGGATCTGTACTTTATTTAAAATCCGAGAAGTTGAGGATGAACATATATATCTCATGTTATTTCCCTGGACTTTAAAGGGAGAAGCCAAAGATTGGTTAGAATCGTTACCTGAAGGGGCGATTGATACATGGAACGTTTTAGTTGAAAATTTTCTTAAACAATTCTTTCCGGCATCTAAAGCCATAAGACTTCAATAAGAAATTGTTATGTTCACACAAAAGCCAAATGAAACTCTATATGAAGCGTGGACAAGATTTGGATAGTTATTAAGAGGATGTCCGCAACATGGTTTAGATACCTGTCAAATAGTACAAATATTCTACCAAGGATGTGACATCACTACAAGAAAAGAAATCAATATAGCAGCTAGTGGTTCCATTATGAAGAAAACCGCAACTGACGCTTACAAAATTATTGATAACACTGCTTCCCACTCACATGAGTGGCACCAAGAAAAAGAAATCGTTAGATCATCTAAAGCAGCTAGAGCCAATTCTAGCCATGACTTCGATTCAATTTCTGCAAAGATAGATGCTGTTGAGAGACGAATGGAAAAGATGACTAAAGATATTCACTCAACACGATTTAGTTGTGAGCAGTGTGGAGGACCACATTTGACAAAAGATTGTCTCAGTATTGAACCAACAATGGAACAAAGAGAGAATGTTTCATACATGAACCAAAGGCCTGGAAATAATTATCAGAATAATTATCAACCGCCAAGACCAATCTACAATCAAAACCAAAATTATAACCGAAATGTTCCATACAACAACCAACAAGGTCCTAGCAATCAGCAAGTATCCAATAATGCTTACAATCAGCAAAGACCTATTTTTCAAAACAAACCACCACAAACTGATGATAAAAAGCCAAATTTAGAAGATATGATGTCGAAGCTAGTTGAATCTCAAATGCAGTTTTTCACATCTCATAAACAAACCAATGAACAAAATGCTCAAGCATTTAGAAATCAACAAGCTTCTATTCAAAATTTGGAACAAGAAGTAAGTAACCTAGCAAGGTTAATAGGTGAAAGGAAACCGGGAAGTCTATCTAGTGATACAAATGCTAACCCTCGGAATGAAACAGCTAAAACTATTACCACAAGAAATGGTATTACACTTAAACCACCCGAAATGAAATGACCCGTCAAAGTACGCTTGACGACCATCGTTATCTTGGTCCCACAGCTTGATCATAACTTTATATGAATTTGATAAATAACCTTGCATTCTTTATTTAAAAATGATTTCCTATAAAGGAAACCTACCAAAATGTGTAAGTTTAGAAAAACCATACATTATTACTTAACCAAAAGTTGACCAAAACCAAGTCAACAACATCCACTATTAAATGTATCAAAATAGAATGCAAGTTAATGTTTAACAAAAGTTGCCATCATAAATATGCAGACTCTCTAAGCACAGCGGAAGCAATCAATCATGAACCTGAGAATAAAACATGCGAGTAACTGTCAACAAAAATGTTGAGTGAATTATAGGTTTAATATTGCAAACAATATTTAATTTAAACCATAAAAATTTATGTTTGAAAACATAAAATCTCCCTTTTGGACCACAAAATTATATGCTAGAAAACATATAAAAATATTATTCCATTTTCCGTGAGCCACCTGATAACCACTTAACCATTTATTTACCCTTGCCAAACACAATAAATAATATACACCGAACAAGTGTATCTTCAACTAAATACGAAGTACTAAATATTCCGATTATAAATTGCTAGCGCGACTAGCTCGAAATGGGGTTGTCAAACCTGATAGATCTATCCGTAAGATTCGCATTCACCAGTAGAAACCAGTGAATACAATTACCAGATTAGGGAATATTTTTGTTCGACTCACAATGAATAATTTAAACCAACTTCCACATGTGTCCAATATGTAAAAATAAAATGCATGTATTCTCATCCCAAAAGATTTAAAATAGAAAAATGGGACTATAACTCACCTTAAAGCAAATGAAGTAACCACACAAAAATGCGAACAACAAACGAAGTAAAGTGACCAGGAATGATCACAACGCTGACCTATAAATAAAGCAGGTCGATATAAATAACTAACTTAGGTCAAGTCTTAGTATGATAGCTATTGTACTTGTTGCAAGTAAACATAGAACAACACTCAACATGCTTCGGTTTGATCGGAACAGCGTACGGACACACACTTTCTATATTTAGAAAGTTTCTATTTTTAGCAGGTTTCCATTCTTGGAAAGTTTCTATTTTTGAAAAGTTTCTATTTTAGGAAAGTTTCTATTTTTAGAAAGTTTCTATATCTGGAAAGTTTCCATGTTTAGAAAGTTGCTATTTATGGAAAGTTTTTAAGTTAGGAAAGTTTTCTTAATTAGAAAGTCAACAAAATTCAACTGAAAGTCAAAGTCAACCGAAAGTCAACTCAAAAGTCAACCTTGGTCAAACATAGTCAACATTGAATTTTAAAGTATAAGTTATATTAATAATATAAGTTATAATGTTAATTAAAGTCAAATATGTATAATTATGTCATATCATAAGTTTAATTAAATGAAAATAAATTATTAAAGTTAACATAAGTTTAAATGATATAATTAATATAACATAAGTATTTAATTAATTAATTAAATATTAATCATAATATAAGTATTATTAATTAATAATAAAATTTTAATCATATCATAAGTATTATTAATTAATAATGAATTATTAATCATACCATAAGTATTTAATTATAATTATTAAACCATAAGTATTTAATAATTAAATTATAATTAAATAATAATTAAGTCTTATAATAATTAAATAATTAATTAATCCTTATTATAAGTCTTATTATAATAATCTCATAATATAAGTTTAATACTTACCATAAGTATTTTTTATTAATAATAAAAATATTATTAATCATAAGTTTAATTAAAGTTCAATTAAATCATAATTAATTAATAAATTATATAATAAATATATATCATAAGTCTTAAATTAAAATAATTACTTTTTATATCATAAGTAATTTATTAATAATGAAAATCATTATTTATATCATAAGTCTTATTTAATAACCATAAGTTTTAATTAAAAGTTCTTCGGGTCATAACTTGAGTCCCGGGAATCAGTTTTCGGCGAGTCTTACATATATATTCGCCTAACCAACCCACCCGACATATTAGTGTGCTCAAGAACACCCCAATAACAGCAAACAAGTCGTGACTTACAGCAATAAATCAACTTGTAGCTTTAATCCGTTCAAAAACATGTTTTAGTCATATCGGGTGATCCGTGGCTCGGATTTCGATGACCCGAACATGAAAGTTCATCCCATAATCAATCCTAACACACTAGTACACCCTAAAGACTCTAAAAATGATCAAAAGTCGGACCATACCTGTACCAATTCGTTCTCCCATTTTAATTTCAATTAAACACCATTTTGATCATATCTAGAGCTTCGGGAATCGAAATGACATGAATCCGGAGTCTAAAATTAATGTCTTGATGAGAGGAACTCATCTAAACATTTTAATTTCACTTTTATATCAGTTATACTTACAGAAAACAACAATCAAACCGCTGTCCCAAAACAATCAAACCGAAAACATGAATTAACGAGCATTTCTACGCATACAATCAACAATCCAACAACATACAAGTACTATATCATTAACATACACATGAAATCAGTAAATAAAAATGAAAATTGAAAAGTTAGGGTTTATAAGTATACCCTAATCAAAGAACAAGGAGATGGATGATGACGAACATGAATTGAATCACCCGATTATGCAAATATCCTTAAGAAATGATGAATAATTGTATAGGAATCATTGGTGACTGATTTTTGGTGTTGGATGGAGCTAGGTCACGGCCTAGGTGAGAGGGAATGAGAGGAGAAAGTGATTTAGGGTTTTGATAAATGAAAGTGTGTGAAATGAGAGCAAAATGGACCTAGTTCAATATTTTCCACAAAATGAATGGGTAAGAAGGCCTAGTTCGGCCGAGTTAGATATGGGGATGGGCCCCACGTGGCCCAAAATTATTAAATAGATAATAGCTTGTGGCTCAAATTCCCGAACGAAGCCCGATCCGCGAAAACGCTGCTACGCGATTGATTTTTCGGAGTGATAACCAATACGCGACGAATAAAATATATAAACACTATATATAATCACATGACATCAAAATATCATATTTAAAATAATTTGGATTTAAAAATCCCAAAAGCTCGACCGTTGGTTTGAAAACTGAAAAGATTCACCGGATAGAAATCCGCGACACGTAGAAGCGTATAACTTAAAATATGAATACGAATATTCATTTAACACATAATAATTAATATATTATTACAAAAACAATAATATAGGTCATAGAAATGACGTGGCACGAATAACAGTTAACGGCCGTTAAATAATTAACGGTAAAAGATAACGGAAAAAGTAGGGTCTTTACAGTACCTTCCGGTTACGGAAATTTCGTCCCGAAATTTAAGCAGGCGTAGGGGTTGACTCAGCATCTGGGAACAAATGCGGGTACTTTGGCCTCATCTGATCTTCACGTTCCTAAGTGAACTCCGGTCCGCGTCTGGCATTCCATCTAACTCGGACGATAGGAATTCTACCATGCTTGAGAGTCTTAACCTCTCGATCCATAATTTCAACAGGTTCCTCAATAAAGTGGAGTTGTTTATCAACATGAAGCTCCTCAAGAGGAATAGTTTCATCGGCCTCGACCAAACACTTCTTCAAATACGATACATGAAAAATGTCATAAACAGTACTGAGTTCTTGTGGCAATTTCAAACGATAAGCCACGGGTCTAACTCTCTCTGTAATTTCAAATGGTCCAACAAATCGTGGATTCAACTTTCCCTTTTTACCAAAACGTACCACACCCTTCCAAGGTGATACCTTCAACATAACAAGGTCACCGACCTGAAATTCTAAATCCTTCCTTCTAACATCGGCGTAACTCTTTTGCCAACTCCTGGCGGTTTTCAATCTCTCTTTAATCTGTACGATCTTCTCTGTAGTCTCATGAATAATTTATGGGCCTGTGAGTTGAGCATCCCCAACCTCATTCCAACAGATAGGAGACCTACATTTTCTACCATACAGAGCTTCAAACGGTGCGGCCTTAATACTTGTATGATAGCTGTTATTATAAGAAAATTCAGCCAGTGGAAAATATCAATCCCACTCATTACCAAAATCAATTACGCACGCTCGTAACATGTCTTCCAACGTTTGGATGGTCCTTTCACTCTGACCATCCGTCTGTGGATGATAAGTGGTGCTCATATCCAATTTTGTTCCCAAAAGTTCCTGTAAGGATTGCCAAAACCTCGTTGTAAATCGACTGTCTCGGTCTGAAATAATCGATACAGGAACACCATGTCTAGAAACAATCTCCTTCAAATATAAACGAGTAAGCTTCTCCATCGAATCTGTTTCCTTAATAGGCAAGAAATGAGTTGACTTAGTGAGTCGGTCAAGAATCACCCAAATGGTATCATAACCACCCACAACTCTCGGTAACTTCATAATAAAGTCCATCGTAATACCTTCCCACTTCCACTCGGGAATTTCAGGTTGCACCAGAAGTCTGGATGGTTTTTGATGTTCAGCTTTGACCTTAGCACTGGTCAAACACTTAGCCACATAAGTAGCCACATCAGCTTTCATGTTGGGCCACCAGTATAGCTCCTTAAGATCGTGCTACATCTTTCCTGAACCAGGATGAATAGAGTACATAGACTTATGAGCCTCATGCCCTCATCTAACACAAGTTGTCGCAAATCACCAAATTTTGGAACCCAAAGACGTCCCGCAAAATACCACGTGCCATCTGCTCGTACCTCAAATTTCTTACTCATGCCTCTGACCTTCCCGTTATGAAATTCTCCTCCTTCAAGGCTTCTTGTTGTGCCTCAAGAATCTGCCTAGCGAGGTTAGTTGGTATTGTCATATTCAAGGCTCTAAACCTACGAGGTTTAACTCTCTCTTTCCGACTTAAAGCATCGGCCACAACATCGGCCTTTCCCGGATGATATAAAAGTTCGCAATCATAATAGTTCAACGTCTCAACCCATCTTCGTTGCCTCATATTCAACTGTTTCTGATCAAGGATATGTTGAAGACTATTTTGTGATCAGTGTACACTGTACTTTTGACCCCATAAATATAATGTCTCCAAATCTTAAGTTCAAACACAACAGCTCCCAATTCTAAATCTTGGGTTGTATAATTCTGCTCGGGAATCTTCAACTGACGTGACGCGTACGCAATGACTTTCTTTCGCTGCATCAAAACGCAGCCAAAGCCCTGACGCGAAGCATCACAATAAACAGCAAAATTGTCATTAACCTCAGGTAGTGATAATATTGGAGCGGTAGTCAACTTCTTCTTCAGAGTTTGAAAAGCAGTCTCTTGTTCATCCTTCCACTCATACTTCTTCCCCTTGTGCGTTAAAGCAGTCAAAGGTTTCGCTACTCGTGGAAAATCTTGAATGAACCTTCTATAATAGTCTGCCAAACCTAGAAACTGACGAATCTGAGTAGGAGTCTTTAGAATTTCCCACTTCTCAATTGCCTCAATCTTAGCAGGATCAACCTGTATTACCTGAGTACTAACAACATGTCCAAGGAATTGAACTTCTCTCAACCAGAAAGCACACTTAGAGAACTTAGCGTACAACTCTTCTTTCCTCAACAGATCAAGCACTAACTTCAAATATTCTCCGTGCTCTTCATCACTCTTGGAATAAATAAGGATGTCGTCGATGAAAACAATAACGAACTTGTCCAGATAGGGTCTACACACACGGTTCATGAGGTCCATGAACACAGCAGGTGCATTTGTTAATCCGAACGGCATAACAAGGAATTTGTAGTGACCATAACGGGTGCGAAAAGCGGTCTTCGGAATATCAGACTCTTTAACACGCAGTTGATGATAATCCGGAACGAAGATCGATCTTATAATAAATGGACGAACCTTGAAGCTGATCAAATAGATCATATATTCTCGAAAGAGGGTAACAATGCTTAACAGTAAGCTTGTTCAACTCACGATAATCAGTACACAATCGGAACGAACCATCTTTCTTCTTAACAAACAAAACAGGAGCTCCCCAAGGGGACGAACTGGGACGAACGAAATATAGTTGCAACCAACAAAGAAAACATTATATAGAGTAGTCACATTAGTGGTATAGATGTTTAAGACAATTCCTTCAAGGGGATAACGAGGATCATGAACTTCAAAGTAAATTTTCATTACATTTCTGAAAGGAAGACGTACGAAAGGTGTGATCTTTCAACGAGAGTGAACTTCCTCGCACAATGAGCAAGTCAATCTAGGATTCATTCTTATTCTTAAATTTATGTGCGGATGAAAAGAACGCGAATCATGGGTTATAAAGAATGGCCGACTCCAGGTGAGATGATTCTCAAAAAATAATTTCGTGCACCTCAAAGTATTGAATCCTAGGATTGATGTTTACGAGGGTGTTGCGGTTAACAGCGAATATTGAGAGTAGAAACTCCTCAAACGGTCTAGTGTAATATATATCCATGATACCCACTATAACAACAGTTGGGGTAGAAACCCACCTAGCGCCTTTTCTACAATAGGGTGACCACCGAGTGTACCTCAGAAAATTGATTTATCGGTCCGCGTTTCGGCCATGTCCAACCATAAGAGGGAAAATTTTATGAGCGCAAAGACTTTCCAACAAATTTTATAAAACCAGCATCCAAAGTGGTATAAGAGTTTCTATCAATGAACTTAATGGTAAGTTTCATCCCTAAACGGAGGATGAGAAGAACTGGGATCTAAACACTCTTTAGAGTAACGAGAAAATTTGATAAAATCGATCAAAGGAGTTTTGAAAAAGCTCTAAATGTTTGACGTGACAACATAAACGAAACGAAGTTCTTAGTAATTTAGAAGCATGTACAACGTGTACTATTTTATATAAAGCAAAATGACTTAGTCAAACAGCTCAATAAATGAGTGGTTTTTAAAATAATTTTGAAGGTATGATTTAGTATATACTAGCCAAAATAGGTAAGGGTAAATTTATTCATTTGAATCCATACGTATATATATGATTTTATAAATTGTATACATGACAAAATATTTCATTACTTCTATTCGCCCATAATCCCGTGAGAACCGCCCAATTAGACAAATGTGTAGAACTCCCGATGATAACCGAGTATCTGTATTTCAGAGGTTGCAAGTTGAAGTAAGATCATGGAAGATCGAGTAAAAGACTTGAATCGTCATGCGACATTTGACCAACAAGGTTACGAGGTCATGAAAACCAATGAGTTAAATGTTGTTTTGACTATTATCAGGACATGAGTCCTTGGGCCAAAACTGTTCCCGAGCGAAGCTGTTGCTAACAAGCGAGTTATGAAGGATAGAACATGAGATAGATAATCTGGTTAAAACGAGCTTCTCGTATATCAACAAATAAGATAATGAGTATTTTCCTTACTCATGTAATACCTCGGAATTTCTGAATGAGCGGTGTAAAAATTTTCTTTGACTCGCTTTCTATTCCTCATGTCACAATATTAGGACTTCTTTATAGATTAACGTAATATAATAACGTTGGCCTGACGCCATTATATTTCACTAATCCATAGTTCCATTCCAATAGCACTACATGCGGTCAGGACACGCGATCAACCTCGAATTTCCACACAATTTCTCTAAAATAATTTCTTAAACAATGTGGTAAAGGATAGCACAAGAGACAAAACATCATAAGTAACGAATAGGAGTAACGATGACATAGAAATGTCTTCGAAGTACCAAAAATCTCTGAAAGTCAAGAATGACGTTTTCTGGTTAAAAACCAAAGCACATAGGCACAACGGCACAAAGGCACGTAATATAATAAGAATGTTATATACCTAAACATAATAGCTGACATTGAAATGCCGAGCATTTAGAAGTCAAGAATGACATCTCACGTAATATAACTCAAACGTTATATACATAACCATAATAGATGACATAGAAATGTCTAGAATTTCAGAAGTCAAGAATGACATCCCTCGGTTTCACTTTCCGAGGTGTTCTTATAATGATAAACTCGCATGAGTCGGAGAATACGTTTAAATCAGAATGGGAGTTCCTCCGGGATTCAGAACATAACCAGATGTATGTATGATAACAATATACATACTAATACGATACAAATAATCATACATAATAATACATTATACGCCGGGCTGTAGACTAGACTCACTAATGCACCCTATTGACTCGGGGTGACGACATCAATGCAGCCTAATTCCCTACAACCAAGGCTCTGATACCAAGTGAAACGACCCGTCAAAGTACACTTGATGACCATCGTTATCTTGGTCCCACAGCTTGATCATAACTTTATATGAATTTGATAAATAACCTTGCATTCTTTATTTAAAAATGATTTCCTATAAAGGAAACCTACCAAAATGTGTAAGTTTAGAAAAACCATACATTATTACTTAACCAAAAGTTGACCAAAACCAAGTCAACAACATCCACTATTAAATGTATCAAAATAGAATGCAAGTTAATGTTTAACAAAAGTTGCCATCATAAATATGCAGACTCTCTAAGCACAGCGGAAGCAATCAATCATGAACCTGAGAATAAAACATGCGAGTAACTGTCAACAAAAATGTTGAGTGAATTATAGGTTTAATATTGCAAACAATATTTAATTTAAACCATAAAAATTTATGTTTAAAAACATAAAATCTCCCTTTTGGACCACAAAATTATATGCTAGAAAACATATAAAAACATTATTCCATTTTTCGTGAGCCACCTGGTAACCACTTAACCATTTATTTACCCTTGCCAAACACAATAAATAATATACATTGAACAAGTGTATCTTCAACTAAATACGAAGTACTAAATATTCGAATTATAAATTGCTAGCGCGACTAGCTCGAAATTGAAATGTCCTGTTCTTATTGATTAAAAACGTTCCATATTAATTGATTTCGTTGCGAGGTTTTGACCTCTATATGAGACGTTTTTTCAAAGACTGTATTCATTTTTAAAACAAACCATTACCTTTATTTCATAAATAAAGGTTTAAAAAGCTTTACGTAGATTGTCAAATAATGATAATCTAAAATATCATGTTTACACACGACCATTACACAATGGTTTACAATACAAATATGTTACATCGAAATCAGTTTCTTGAATGCAGTTTTTACACAATATCATACAAACATGGACTCCAAATCTTGTCCTTATTTTAGTATGCAACAGCGGAAGCTCTTAGTATTCACCTGAGAATAAACATGCTTTAAACGTCAACAAAAATGTTGGTGAGTTATAGGTTTAACCTATATATATCAAATCATAACAATAGACCACAAGATTTCATATTTCAATACACATCCCATACATAGAGATAAAAATCATTCATATGGTGAACACCAAGTAACCGACATTAACAAGATGCATATATAAGAATATCCCCATCATTCCGGGACACCCTTCGGATATGATATAAATTTCGAAGTACTAAAGCATCCGGTACTTTGGATGGGGTTTGTTAGGCCCAATAGATCTATCTTTAGGATTCGCGTCAATTAGGGTGTCTGTTCCCTAATTCTTAGATTACCAGACTTAATAAAAAGAGGCATATTCGATTTCGATAATTCAACCATAGAATGTAGTTTCACGTACTTGTGTCTATTTTGTAAATCATTTATAAAACCTGCATGTATTCTCATCCCAAAAATATTAGATTTTAAAAGTGGGAATATAACTCACTTTCACAGATTTTTACTTCGTCGGGAAGTAAGACTTGGCCACTGGTTGATTCACGAACCTATAACAATATATACATATATATCAAAGTATGTTCAAAATATATTTACAATACTTTTAATACATTTTGATGTTTTAAGTTTATTAAGTCAGCTGTCCTCGTTAGTAACCTACAACTAGTTGTCCACAGTTAGATGTACAGAAATAAATCGATAAATATTATCTTGAATCAATCCACGACCCAGTGTATACGTATCTCAGTATTGATCACAACTCAAACTATATATATATTTTGGAATCAACCTCAACCCTGTATAGCTAACTCCAACATTCACATATAGAGTGTCTATGGTTGTTCCGCAATATATATATAGATGGGTCGAAATGATAGGTCAAAACATTGTATACGTGTATATGGTATCTCAAGATTACATAATATACAATATAAGTTGATTAGGTTATGGTTGGAATATATTTATTACTAACTTTCACGTAGGTAAAATGAGTAGTTTTTATCAATCTTGTTTTACTCGCCATTTCTTTGTTTCTAATCCGTTTTGAGTGATTCCAGTGGCCACGGTTTTGTATTGAACTTAACTTTATGAATATAAATAGAAAAAGTATAAGTTTATAGTCAGAAATACAAGTTACAAGTTGTTTTTGAAAGAGGTAGTCATTTCCGTCGAAAGAACGACATCTTGATGACCATTTTGAAAAACATACTTTCACTTTGAGTTTAACCATGATATTTGGATATAGTTTCATGTTCATAATAAAAATCATTTTTCCATAAGTATAGCTTTTAAATCAAAGTTCTTCTTAGCTTTTAATTATCCCAACCAAAACAGCCACCGGTTTTACTACGACGGCGTATATCCAGTTTTATGGTGTTTATCGTGTTTCCGGGTTTTAAATCATTGAGTTAGCATATCATATAGATATAGAACATGTGTTTAGTTGATTTTAAAAGTCTATTTAGAAGGATTAACTTTATTTGCGAACAAGTTTAGAATTAACTAAACTATGTTCTAGTGATTACAAGTTTATAACGTTGAATAAGACAGCTTTTTATGTATGAATCGAATGATGTTATGAACATCATTACTACCTCAAGTTCCTTGGATAAACCTACTGGAAATGAGAAAAATGGATCTAGCTTCAAAGGATCCTTGGATGGCTTGAAAGTTCTTGAAGCAGAATCATGACACGAAAACAATTAAAAGTAAGATTTCACTCGAAATAAGATTGTTATAGTTATAGAAATTGAATTAAAGTTTGAATATGATTATTACCTTGTATTAGAAAGATAATCTACTGTAAGTAACAAAGGTTTCTTGATCTTGGATGATTACTTGGAATGGATTTAGAAAACTTGGAAGTAAACTTGCAATCTTGGAAGTATTCTTGATTTTATGAAACTAGAACTTTTGGAATTTATGAAGAACACTTAGAACTTGAAGATAGAACTTGAGAGAGATCAATTAGATGAATAAAATTGAAGAATTAAAGTGTTTGTAGGTGTTTTTGGTCGTTGGTGTATGGATTAGATATAAAGGATATGTAATTTTGTTTTCATGTAAATAAGTCATGAATGATTACTCATATTTTTGTAATTTTATGAGATATTTCATGCTAGTTGCCAAATGATGGTTCCCACATGTGTTAGATGACTCACATGGGCTGCTAAAAGCTGATCATTGGAGTGTATATACCAATAGTACATACATCTAAAAGCTGTGTATTGTACGAGTACGAATACGGGTGCATACGAGTAGATTTGTTGATGAAACTGAATGAGGATGTAATTGTAAGCATTTTTGTTAAGTAGAAGTATTTTGATAATTGTATTGAAGTCTTTCAAAAGTGTATGAATACATATTAAAACACTACATGTATATACATTTTAACTGAGTCGTTAAGTCATCGTTAGTCGTTACATGTAAATGTTGTTTTGAAACCTTTAGGTTAACGATCTTGTTAAATGTTGTTAACCCATTGTTTATTATATCAAATGAGATGTTAAATTGTTATATTATCATGATATTATGATATATAATATATCTTAGTATGATATATATACAGTTAAATGTCGTTACAACGATAATCGTTACATATATGTCTCGTTTCGAAATCATTAAGTTAGTAGTCTTATTTTTACATATGTAGTTCATTGTTAATACACTTAATGATATATTTATTTATCATTTAACATAATTAACCAAGTGTATCAATATCTTAATATGATTCATATGTACCTTGTAAGACGTTATAACGATAATCGTTATATATATCGTTTTCGAGTTTCTTAATTTAATAGTCTCATTTTTATGTATATAACTCATTGTTAAAATACCTAATGAGATACATACTTATAATAAAATCATGTTAACTATATATATAACCATATATATGTCATCGTATAGTTTTTACAAGTTTTAACGTTCGTGAATCACCGGTCAACTTGGGTGGTCATTTGTCTATATGAAACCTATTCCAATTAATCAAGTCTTAATAAGTTTGATTGTTTAATATGTTGGAAACACTTAATCATGTAAATATAAATTTCATTTAATATATATAAACATGGAAAAGTTCGGGTCACTACAGTACCTACCCGTTAAATAAATTTCGTCCCGAAATTTTAAGCTGTTGAAAGTGTTGACGAATCTTCTGGAAATAGATGCGGGTATTTCTTCTTCATCTGATCTTCACGCTCCCAGGTGAACTCGGGTCCTCTACGAGCATTCCATCGAACCTTAACAATCGGTATCTTGTTTTGTTTAAGTCTCTTAACCTCACGATCCATTATTTCGACGGGTTCTTCAATGAATTGAAGTTTTTCATTGATTTGGATTTCGTCCAATGGAATAGTGAGATCTTCTTTAGCAAAACATTTCTTCAAATTTGAGACGTGGAAAGTGTTATGTACAGCTGCGAGTTGTTGAGGTAGCTCCAGTTAGTAAGCTACTGGTCCGACACGATCTACAATCTTGAATGGTCCAATGTACCTTGGATTTAGTTTCCCCCGTTTACCAAATCGAACAACGCCTTTCCAAGGTGAAACCTTAAGCATGACCATTTCTCCAATTTCAAACTCTATATCTTTTCTTTTACTGTCCGCGTAGCTCTTTTGTCGACTCTGGGCGGTTTTCAACCGTTGTTGAATTTGGATGATCTTCTCGGTAGTTTCTTGTATTATCTCCGGACCCGTAATCTGTCTATCCCCCATTTCACTCCAACAAATCAGAGACCTGCACTTTCTACCATAAAGTGCTTCAAACTGCGCCATCTTAATGCTTGAATGATAGCTGTTGTTGTAGGAAAATTCTGCTAACGGTAGATGTCGATCCCAACTGTTTCCGAAATCAATAACATATGCTCATAGCATGTCTTCAAGCGTTTGTATCATCCTTTCACTCTGCCCATCAGTTTGTGGATGATAGGCAGTACTCATGTCTAGACGAGTTCCTAATGCTTGCTGTAATGTCTGCCAGAATCTTGAAATAAATCTGCCATCCCTATCAGAGATAATAGAGATTGGTATTCCATGTCTGGAGACGACTTCCTTCAAATACAGTCGTGCTAACTTCTCCATCTTGTCATCTTCTCTTATTGGCAGAAAGTGTGCTGACTTGGTGAGAATATCAACTATCACCTAAATAGTATCATAACCACTTGCAGTCCTTGGTAATTTAGTAATGAAATCCATGGTAATGTTTTCCCATTTCCATTCCGGGATTTCAGGTTGTTGTAGTAGACCTGATGGTTTCTGATGCTCAGCTTTGACCTTAGAACACATCAAACATTCTCTTACGTATTTAGCAACATCGACTTTCATACCCAGCCACCAAAAATATTTCTTGAGATCCTTGTACATCTTCCCCGTTCCAGGATGTATTGAGTATCTGGTTTTATGAGCTTCTCTAAGTACCATTTCTCTCATATCTCCAAATTTTGGTACCCAAATCCTTTCAGCCCTATACCGGGTTCCGTCTTCCTGAATATTAAGATGCTTCTCCGATCCTTTGGGTATTTCATCCTTTAAATTTCCCTCTTTTAAAACTCCTTGTTGCGCCTCCTTTATTTGAGTAGTCAAGTTAGTGTGAATCATTATATTCATAGATTTTACTCGAATGGGTTCTCTGTCCTTTCTGCTCAAGGCATCGGCTACCACATTTGCCTTCCCCGGGTGGTAACGAATCTCAAAGTCGTAATCATTCAACAATTCAATCCACCTATGCTGCCTCATATTTAGTTGTTTCTGATTAAATATGTGTTGAAGACTTTTGTGGTCGGTATATATAATACTTTTGACCCCATATAAGTAGTGCCTCTAAGTCTTTAATGCAAAAACAACCGCGCCTAATTCCAAATCATGCGTCGTATAATTTTGTTCGTAAATCTTCAATTGTCTAGACGCATAAGCAATCACCTTCGTTCGTTGCATTAATACACAATCGAGACCTTGCTTTGATGCGTCACAATAAATCACAAAACATCATTCCCTTCAGGCAATGACAATATAGGTGCTGTAGTTAGCTTTTTCTTCAATAACTGAAACGCCTTCTCTTGTTCATCCTTCTATTCAAATTTCTTCCCTTTATGCGTTAATGCAGTCAAGAGTTTTGCTATTTTGGAGAAATCTTGGATGAATCTTCTGTAGTAACCAGCCAATCCTAAAAATTGACGTATATGCTTCGGAGTTTTTGGGGTTTTCCACTTTTCAACGGTTTCGATCTTTGCTGGGTCCACCTGGATACCTTCTTTGTTCACTATGTGACCGAGGAATTGAACTTCTTCCAACCAAAATGCACACTTTGAAAACTTAGCGTACAGTTTTTCTTTCCTCAATACTTCTAGCACTTTTCTCAAATGTTCTTCGTGCTCTTGATCATTCTTTGAGTAAATAAGTATGTCATCGATGAAAACAATGACAAACTTGTCAAGATATGGCCCACACACTCGGTTCATAAGGTCCATGAACACAGCTGGTGCGTTAGTCAATCCAAACGGCATAACCATAAACTCGTAATGACCATAACGCGTCCTAAAAGCAGTTTTTGGAATATCATCCTCCTTTACTCGCATTTGATGATATCTAGAACGTAAATCGATTTTCGAATAAACCGACGAGCCTTGTAGTTGATCAAATAAGTCGTCAATTCTCGGCAGTGGATAACGGTTTTTGATGGTAAGTTTATTCAACTCTCTGTAGTCAATACACAACCTAAATGTACCATCCTTCTTCTTGACAAACAAAACAGGAGCTCCCCATGGTGATGTACTTGGTCGAATGAAACCACGTTCTAATAGTTCTTGTAGTTGGCTTTGCAGTTCTTTCATCTCGCTGGGTGCGAGTCTGTAAGGAGCACGAGCTATTGGTGCAGCTCCTGGTACAAGATCTATTTGAAATTCAACATATCGATGTGGAGGTAGTCCCGGTAATTCTTTCGAAAATATATCGAGAAATTCTTTTGCGACGGGAACATCATTGATGCTCTTTTATTCAGTTTGTACTTTCTCGACGTGTGCTAGAACAGCATAGCAACCTTTTCTTATTAGTTTTTGTGCCTTCAAATTACTAATAAGATGTAGCTTCGTGTTGCCCTTTTCTCCGTACACCATTAAGGGTTTTCCTTTTTCTCGTATAATGCGAATTGCATTTTTGTAACAAACGATCTCTGCTTTCACTTCTTTCAACCAGTCCATACCGATTATCACATCAAAAGTACCTAACTCTACTGGTATCAAGTCAATCTTAAATGTTTCGCTAACCAGTTTAATTTCTCGATTCCGACATATATTATCTGCTAAAATTAATTTACCATTTGCTAATTCGAGTAAAAATTTACTATCCAAAGGCGTCAATGGACAACTTAATTTAGCACAAAAATCTCTAATCATATAGCTTCTATCCGCACCCGAATCAAATAAAACGTAAGCAGATTTATTGTCAATAAGAAACGTACCCGTAATAAGCTCCGGGTCTTCCTGTGCCTCTGTCGCATTAATATTGAAAACTCTTCCGCGGCCTTGTCCATTCGTGTTCTCCTGGTTCGGGCAATTTCTAATAATGTGGCCCGGTTTTCCACATTTATAACAAACTACATTGGCATAACTTGCTCCGACACTACTTGCTCCGCCATTACTCGCTCCGACACCATTTGTTCCTTTCGTTCTGTTAACCCCTGGTCCGTAGACCTCACACTTCGCCGCGCTATGACCATTTCTTTTACACTTGTTGCAAAATTTGGTGCAGAACCCCGAGTGATACTTTTCACACCTTTGGCATAGCTGCTTCTGATTGTTGTTGTTGTTGCGGTTGTTATTGTTATTGGGATGATTGTTGTAGTTGCTGTTGTTGTTGTTGTTGTTGTTGTTGTTGTTGTTGGGCCGTTTGTTGTAGTTGCGATTGATGTTGCGATTGTTGGGATAGTTGTTGCGATTATTGTTGTAATTGCTGTTGTTGTTGTATTGGTGATTCTTATCACCGTTTTCCTCCCACTTTCTTTTGACTTGCTTTACATTGGCCTCTTCAGCCGTCTGTTCTTTAATTCTTTCCTCAATCTGGTTCACTAGTTTGTGAGCCATTCTACATGCCTGTTGTATGGAGGCGGGCTCGTGTGAACTTATATCTTCTTAGATTCTTTCCGGTAATCCTTTCACAAACGCGTTGATCTTCTCTTCCTCATCTTCGAACGCTCCCGGACACAATAGGTACAATTCTGTGAATCGTCTTTCGTACGTGGTAATATCAAATCCTTGGGTTCGTAACCCTCTAAGTTCTGTCTTGAGCTTATTGACCTCAGTTCTGGGACGGTACTTCTCGTTCATCAAGTGCTTGAATGCTGACCACGGTAGTGCGTAAGCATCATCTTGTCCCACTTGCTCTAGATAGGTATTCCACCATGTTAACGTAGTACCTGTGAAGGTATGCGTAGCGTACTTCACTTTGTCCTCTTCAGTATACTTACTTATGGCAAACACCGATTCGATCTTCTCGGTCCACCGTTTCAATCTGATCGGCCCTTCGGTTCCATCAAATTCCAAAGGTTTGCAGGCAGTGAATTCTTTGTAGGTGCATCCTACACGATTTCCTGTACTGCTAGATCCAAGGTTATTGTTGGTATGTAGCGCAGCCTGTACTGCGGTTATGTTTGAAGCAAGAAAGGCACGAAATTCCTCTTCACTCATATTCAAGGTGTGTCGAGTAGTCGGTGCCATTTCCTTCAAAATAGTCAAATGAAACGAGCTAATTATATAGAATATCAAGAGTAGTCAATAGTATTTCGTAGCGTAATATGAACTTATTTTTAAAAGCTCTTTCTTCATATTAGCGTTTTATACTCTTTAATTCGGGTAGTACCTACCCATTAAGTTCATACTTAGTAGCTAACATACCATTTCAACTACTACAATTCTATATGAAAAACTAATCACAAAAAAATAAAAATATATCATATTCAAACCTTTATACAATAACTTGTAAACTTACAATACCGCTTTTTTTACGTATAGCATGAAATATAGCACATAAAACTTTGATACAAAGTAGTTGTGAAGATAATTCTAGTTAATAAATAAGGCGTTCAGCAAAGGCAACAAAGACACATAATTCATACGTCCAGAAACAAGTCATGCATTCTGGTTTTACTAATACCACTTCCCATCCTTGGTCTTGTGGAACGTAACCGTTGTGACCGATAGTATGACAACGTGTTGTAACGTCGTCAAAAGGGTGAAGGTTACGTAATGACCAATAGTCTCGTAATAACCTAAAAACCTCATTTCTTACCCCAATTACCGACTCCGTCACTTGTGAAAACGTTTTGTTTAATAGTTGTAGCCCGATGTTCTTTTTCTCACTTTGGTGAGAAGCGAACATTACTAACCCGTAAGCATAACATGCTTCTTTATGTTGCATGTTAGCCGTTTTTTCTAAATCATGAAGTCCTATATTCGGATACATTGAGTCAAAATAATTTCTTAACCCGTTGCGTAAAATAGTATTTGGGTTCCCTGCAATATATGTGTCAAAGTAAACACATCGTAACTTATGGGTTTCCCAATGTGATATCCCCCATCTTTCAAACGAAAGCCTTTTATAAACCAAGGCATTCTTGGAACGTTCTTCGAATGTCTTACAAACTGATTTTGCCATAAATAGTTGTACCGAGGAATTCTGACCGACTCTAGACAAGATTTCATCAATCATGTCTCCGGGGAAGTCTTCTAAAATATTAGGTTGTCTATCCATTTTGTGTTTTTATACTGTAAAATAGACACGAGTTAGATTCATAAAAGATACTTATTAATACAAGCAATTTTTACATATATCGTAAAGCATAAGCACACTATATTATATATATTACACCGCACAAATACAACTATCTTATTCCGACTCACTCGTTTCTTCTTTTTCGAACTTGGTTCTTTTTGCTAAGTTTTTAGGGATATATGATGTTCCCCTAATACGAGCCGTCGTTTTTCACATTGGTCTAGAAAAACCTGGTGGTTTAGAGGTTCCCGAGTTATTGTTACAACTTAAGAAATACGGGTGTTGACGATACATATAAAGTTCATCGGGGTTGGAATCAGATTTCTCTATTTTTATGCCCTTTCCCTTATTGTTCTCTTTTGCCTTTTTAAATTCAGTTGGGGTAATTTCTATAACATCATCGGAATCCTCGTCGGGATCCGATTCATTGAAGAATTGGTAATCCTCCCAATATTTTGCTTCCTTGGCGGAAACACCGTTGACCATAATTAACCTTGGTCGGTTGGTTGAGGATTTTCTTTTACTTAACCGTTTTATTATTTCCCCCACCGGTTCTATTTCTTCTTCCGGTTCCTCCTTCTCCGGTTTAGATTCTTCTTCTGGTTCTGATTCTTCTTCCGGTTCCTCTTCGGGAACTTGTGAATCAGTCCAAGAATCATTCTAAATTACTTTTGAGTCTTCATTATTATTAGGTGAGTCAATGGGACTTGTATTAGAGGTATACATCTATCACATAATATCAAACACGTTAAGAGATTAATATATCACATAATATTCACATGTTAAAAATATATAGTTTCCAACAAAATTTGTTAAGCAATCATTTTTCAAGTAAACACTAATGTATCCTAACAAACTCGATAAGACACACTAATGCAAATTTTCTGGTTCTCTAAGACCAACGCTCGGATACCAACTGAAATGTCCCGTTCTTATTAATAAAAAATGTTCCATATTAATTGATTTCGTTGCGAGGTTTTGACCTCTATATGAGACGTTTTTTCAAAGACTGCTTTCATTTTTAAAACAAACCATTACCTTTATTTCGTAAATAAAGGTTTAAAAAGCTTTACGTAAATTATCAAATAATGATAATCTAAAATATCCTGTTTACACACGACCATTACACAATGGTTTACAATACAAATATGTTACATCGAAATCAGTTTCTTGAATGCAGTTTTTACACAATATCATACAAACATGGACTCCAAATCTTGTCCTTATTTTAGTATGCAACAGCGGAAGCTCTTAGTATTCACCTGAGAATAAACATGCTTTAAACGTCAACAAAAATGTTGGTGAGTTATAGGTTTAACCTATTTATATCATATCGTAACAATAGACCACAAGATTTCATATTTCAATACACATCCCATACATAGAGATAAAAATCATTCATATGGTGAACACCTGGTAACCGACATTAACAAGATGCATATATAAGAATATCCCCATCATTCCGGGACACCCTTCGGATATGATATAAATTTCGAAGTACTAAAGCATCCGGTACTTTGGATGGGGTTTGTTAGGCCCAATAGATCTATCTTTAGGATTCGCGTCAATTAGGGTGTCTGTTCCCTAATTCTTAGATTACCAGACTTAATAAAAAGGGGCATATTCGATTTCGATAATTCAACCATAGAATGTAGTTTCACGTACTTGTGTCTATTTTGTAAATCATTTATAAAACCTGCATGTATTCTCATCCCAAAAATATTAGATTTTAAAAGTGGGACTATAACTCACTTTCACAGATTTTTACTTCGTCGGGAAGTAAGACTTGGCCACTAGTTGATTCACGAACCTATAACAATATATACATATATATCAAAGTATGTTCAAAATATATTTACAATACTTTTTAAGTCAGCTGTCCTCGTTAGTAACCTACAACTAGTTGTCCACAGTTAGATGTACAGAAATAAATCGATAAATATTATCTTGAATCAATCCACGACCCAGTGTATACGTATCTCAGTATTGATCACAACTCAAACTATATATATATTTTGGAATCAACTTCAACCCTGTATAGCTAACTCCAACATTCACATATAGAGTGTCTATGGTTGTTCCGCAATATATATATAGATGGGTAGACATGATAGGTCGAAACATTGTATACGTGTCTATGGTATCTCAAGATTACATAATATACAATATAAGTTGATTAGGTTATGGTTGGAATAGATTTATTACTAACTTTCACGTAGGTAAAATGAGTAGTTTTTATCAATCTTGTTTTACTCGCCATTTCTTCGTTTCTAATCCGTTTTGAGTGATTCCAGTGGCCATGGTTTCGTATTGAACTTAACTTTATGAATCTAAATAGAAAAAGTATAAGTTTATAGTCGGAAATACAAGTTACAAGTCGTTTTTGAAAGAGGTAGTCATTTCCGTCGAAAGAACGATATCTTGATGACCATTTTGAAAAACATACTTTCACTTTGAGTTTAACCATGATTTTTGGATATAGTTTCATGTTCATAAGAAAAATCATTTTTCTAGAAGTATAGCTTTTAAATAAAAGTTCTTCTTAGCTTTTAATTATCCCAACCAAAACAGCCCCCGGTTTTACTACGACGGCGTATATCCAGTTTTATGGTGTTTATCGTGTTTCCGGGTTTTAAATCATTAAGTTAGCATATCATATAGATATAGAAAATGTGTTTAGTTGATTTTAAAAGTCTAGTTAGAAGGATTAACTTTATTTGCGAACAAGTTTAGAATTAACTAAACTATGTTCTAGTGATTACAGGTTTATAACGTTGAATAAGACAGCTTTTTATGTATGAATCGAATGATGTTATGAACATCATTACTACCTCAAGTTCCTTGGATAAACCTACTGAAAATGAGAAAAATGAATCTAGCTTCAAAGGATCCTTGGATGGCTTGAAAGTTCTTGAAGCAGAATCATGACACGAAAACAATTTCAAGTAAGATTTCCACTCGAAATAAGATTGTTATAGTTATAGAAATTGAATTAAAGTTTGAATATGATTATTACCTTGTATTAGAAATATAACCTACTGTAAGTAACAAAGGTTTCTTGATCTTGGATGATTACTTGGAATGGATTTAGAAAACTTGGAAGTAAACTTGCAATCTTGGAAGTATTCTTGATTTTATGAAACTAGAACTTTTGGAATTTATGAAGAACACTTAGAACTTGAAGATAGAACTTGAGAGAGATCAATTAGATGAAGAAAATTGAAGAATGAAAGTGTTTGTAGGTGTTTTTGGTCGTTGGTGTATGGATTAGATATAAAGGATATGTAATTTTGTTTTCATGTAAATAAGTCATGAATGATTACTCATATTTTTGTAATTTTATGAGATATTTCATGCTAGTTGCCAAATGATGGTTCCCACATGTGTTAGGTGACTCACATGGGCTGCTAAGAACTGATTATTGGAGTGTATACACCAATAGTACATACATCTAAAAGCTGTGTATTGTACGAGTACGAATACGGGTGCATACGAGTAGATTTGTTGATGAAACTGAACGAGGATGTAATTGTAAGCATTTTTGTTAAGTAGAAGTATTTTGATAAGTGTCTTGAAGTCTTTCAAAAGTGTATGAATACATATTAAAACACTACATGTATATACATTTTAACTGAGTCGTTAAGTCATCGTTAGTAGTTACATGTAAATGTTGTTTTGAAACCTTTAGGTTAACGATCTTGTTAAATGTTGTTAACCCATTGTTTATTATATCAAATGAGATGTTAAATTGTTATATTATCATGATATTATGATATATAATATATCTTAGTATGATATATATACAGTTAAATGTCGTTACAACGATAATCGTTACATATATGTCTCGTTTCGAAATCATTAAGTTAGTAGTCTTATTTTTACATATGTAGTTCATTGTTAATACACTTAATGATATATTTACTTATCATTTAACATAATTAACCAAGTGTATCAATATCTTAATATGATTCATATGTACCTAGTAAGACGTTATAACGATAATCGTTATATATATCGTTTTCGAGTTTCTTAATTTAATAGTCTCATTTTTATGTATATAACTCATTGTTAAAATACCTAATGAGATACATACTTATAATAAAATCATGTTAACTATATATATAACCATATATATGTTATCGTATAGTTTTTACAAGTTTTAACGTTCGTGAATCACCGGTCAACTTGGGTGGTCATTTGTCTATATGAAACCTATTCCAATTAATCAAGTCTTAATAAGTTTGATTGTTTAACATATTGGAAACACTTAATCATGTAAAAATCAATTTCATTTAATATATATAAACATGAAAAAGTTCGGGTCACTACAGAAATGGGGTTGTCAAACCCGATCGATCTATCCGTAGGATTCGTGTTCACCAGTAGAAACCAGTGACTACAATTACCAGATTAGGGAATATTTTTGTTCGACTCACAATGAATAATTTAAACCAACTTCCACATGTGTCCAATATGTAAAAATAAAATGCATGTATTCTCATCCTAAAAGATTTAAAATAGAAAAATGGGACTATAACTCACCTTAAAGCAAATGAAGTAACCACACAAAAATGCGAACAACAAACGAAGTAAAGTGATCAGGAATGATCACAACGCCGACCTATAAATAAAGCAGATCGATATAAATAACTAACTTAGGTCAAGTCTTAGTATGATAGCTATTGTACTTGTTGCAAGTAAACATAGAACAACACTCAACATGCTTCGGTTTGATCGGAACAGCGTACGGACACACACTTTCTATTTTTAGAAAGTTTCTATTTTTAGCAGGTTTCCATTCTTGGAAAGTTTCTATTTTTGAAAAGTTTCTATTTTAGGAAAGTTTCTATTTTTAGAAAGTTTCTATATCTGGAAAGTTTCCATATTTAGAAAGTTGCTATTTATGGAAAGTTTTTAAGTTAGGAAAGTTTCCTTAATTAGAAAGTCAACAAAAGTCAACTGAAAGTCAAAGTCAACCAAAAGTCAACTCAAAAGTCAACCTTGGTCAAACATAGTTAACATTGAATTTTAAAGTATAAGTTATATTAATAATATAAGTTATAATGTTAATTAAAGTCAAATATGTATAATTATGTCATATCATAAGTTTAATTAAATGAAAATAAATTATTAAAGTTAACATAAGTTTAAATGATATAATTAATATAACATAAGTATTTAATTAATTAATTAAATATTAATCATAATATAAATATTATTAATTAATAATAAAATTTTAATCATATCATAAGTATTATTAATTAATAATGAATTGTTAATCATACCATAAGTATTTAATTATAATTATTAAACCATAAGTATTTAATAATTAAATTATAATTAAATAATAATTAAGTCTTATAATAATTAAATAATTAATTAATCCTTATTATAAGTCTTATTATAATAATCTCATAATATAAGTTTAATACTTACCATAAGTATTTTTCATTAATAATAAAAATATTATTAATCATAAGTTTAATTGAAGTTCAATTAAATCATAATTAATTAATAAATGATATAATAAATATATATCATAAGTCTTAAATTAAAATAATTACTTTTTATATCATAAGTAATTTATTAATAATTAAAATCATTATTTATATCATAAGTCTTATTTAATAACCATAAGTTTTAATTAAAAGTTCTTCGGGTCATAACTTGAGTCCCGGGAATCAGTTTTCGGCGAGTCTTACATATATATTCGCCTAACCAACCCACCTGACATATTAGTGTGCTCAAGAACACCCCAAGAACAGCAAACAAGTCGTGACTTACAGCCATAAATCAACTTGTAGCTTTAATCCGTTCAAAAACATGTTTTAGTCATATCGGGTGATCCGTGGCTCGGATTTCGATGACCCGAACATGAAAGTTCATCCCATAATCAATCCTAACACACTAGCACACCCTAAAGACTCTAAAAATGATCAAAAAGTTGGACCATACCTGTACCAATTCGTTCTCCCATTTTAATTTCAATTAAACACCATTTTGATCATATCTAGAGCTTCGGGAATCGAAATGACATGAATCCGGAGTATAAAATTAATGTCTTGATGAGAAGAACTCATCTAAACATTTTAATTTCACTTTTATATCAGTTATACTTACAGAAAACAACAATCAAACCGCTGTCCCAAAATAATCAAACCGAAAACATGAATTAACGAGCATTTCTACGCATACAATCAACAATCCAACAACATACAAGTACTATATCATTAACATACACATGAAATCAGTAAATAAAAATGAAAATTGAAAAGTTAGGGTTTATAAGTATACCCTAATCAAAGAACAAGGAGATGGATGATGAAGAACATGAATTGAATCACCCGATTAAGCAAATATCCTTAAGAAATGATGAATAATTGTATAGGAATCATTGGTGACTGATTTTTGGTGTTGGATGGAGCTAGGTCACGGCCTAGGTGAGAGGGGATGAGAGGAAAAAGTGATTTAGGGTTTTGATAAATGATAGTGTGTGAAATGAGAGCAAAATGGACCTAGTTCAATATTTTCCACAAAATGAATGGGTAAGAAGGCCTAGTTCGGCCGAGTTGGATATGGGGATGGGCCCCACGTGGCCCAAAATTATTAAATAGATAATAGCTTGTGGCTCGAATGCCCGAACGAAGCCCGATCCGCGAAAACGCTACTACGCGATTGATTTTTCGGAGAGATAACCAATACGCGACGAATAAAATATATAAACACTATATATAATCACATGACATCAAAATATCATATTTAAAATAATTTGGATTTAAAAATCCCAAAAGCTCGACCGTTGGTTTGAAAACCGAAAAGATTCACCGGATAGAAATCCGCGACACGTAGAAGCGTATAACTTAAAATATGAATACGAATATTCATTTAACACATAATAATTAATATATTATTATAAAAATAATAATATAGGTCATAGAAATGACATGGCACGAATAATAGTTAACGGCCGTTAAATAATTAACGGTAAAAGATAACGGAAAAAGTAGGGTCGTTACACGAAATGCCTGTAATTTCTGATGACTCTATTCCTACTTCACAAGAACCACAATCTGAGCAAGATAAGGAAACAGAACCGGTAGTTGAAAAGGTTAATGAAGATAACACAATTAAGGCTAAACCATATGTCAAACCATACCAACCACCACTTCCTTACCCAAGTAAAATGAGAAAAGAGAGACTTGAAGCCAAGTAATCCAAATTCTTGGATATGTTTATACAAATAAATGTTAATCTTTCCTTTCATTGTTGTAATTTCAGGAATGCCAAGATATGCTAAATTTCTGAAAGATCTAATCACAAATAGAAAGAAAATGGAAGAACTCTCGGCTGTTACTATGAATGCTAATTGCTCTGCAGTACTATTGAATAAGATACCAGAAAAATTATCAGATCCAGGAAGTTTCACGATTCCATGTTTTCTGGATAGTCTTAGTTCAATAGAAGCATTGGCAGATTTAGGTGCTAGTATAAGTTTAATGCCATATTCACTATACGCTAAACTATACCTCGGAGAATTGAAACCAACACGAATAAGTATACAACTAGCCGATCGATCAGTAAAATATCCTAGAGGGATAATGGAGAACATGCTAGTTAAAGTTGGTACTTTAGTATTTCCAGTAGATTTTGTTATTCTGGACATGGAAGAAGATTCTCGAGTTCCTCTCATATTAGGAAGACCATTCTTAAACACGGCTAAACTAATAATAGACGTGTTTGGTAAGAAACTGACCCTAAGTATAGAGGACGAGAGTGTTACCTTTTCAGTTGATAGAGCAATGAAACAACCGCAATCTACAGATGATACATGCTATTATATTCAAACTATAGATTCACATGCAGAATTGTTAGAAGAATTTCCAGAATTACAAGGAACAGGAGAATGTTTTTTAGGAGAAGGAACTGAACCAATTGATGAAACTGAAATGTTAGCTACACTTATGGCTAATGGATATGAACCAACAACAGAAGAAATTCAAATGCTAAAAGAAGAAGACAGATATTGATATAAATCATCGATAGAAGAACCACCGACATTAGAGTTAAAGCCACTTCCAAACTATTTGGAATATGCTTATTTACATGGTGAATCTGAATTACCTGTAATAATATCGTCTTCTCTTACTGAAAATGAAAAATCTCAACTCATTTCTGTGCTTAAAGCTCATAAACCAGCTATTGCATGGAAGATTCATGACATTAAAGGAATAAGTCCTTCGTATTGCACACATAAAATCCTTATGGAAGAAGGTCATAAAACGTATGTGCAACGCCAACGAAGACTAAATCCTAATATGCAAGATGTTGTTAAGAAAGAAATTATTAAACTGCTGGATGCAGGTTTAATTTATCCAATCTCTGATAGTCCATGGATAAGCCCATTTCAATGTGTACCTAAGAAGGGTGGCATGAATGTCATCACAAATGAGAAAAATGAGCTTATTCCTACTATGACTGTAACAGGATGGCCTGTTTGTATTGATTATAGAAAATTAAATGACGACACCAGAAAAGATCACTTTCCCTTACCTTTTATTGATCAAATGTTGGAAAGATTTGCCGAAAATAGTTACTGTTGTTTTCTTGATGGTTTTTCCGGATACTTTCAAATTCCAATAGCATCCGAAAATCAAGAGAAAACAACGTTTACGTGCCTTTATGGTACTTTTGCTTACAAACGCATGCCATTTGGACTTTGCAATGCCCCTGCAACCTTTCAAAGGTGCATGATGGCAATTTTTCACGACATGATAGAAGAATGCATGGAAGTTTTCATGGATGACTTTTCAGTCTTCGGTGATACATTTGAATCATGTCTAGTTAATCTTGAACGAATGCTTATTAGATGCGAACAATCAAATCTAGTACTTAATTGGGAGAAATGCCATTTCATGGTTAAAGAAGGCATCGTTCTTGGACATAAAATCTCAAAGGAAGGAATCGAAATGGATAGAGCTAAAGTAGATGTAATTGCTAAACTTCCACATCCCACCAATGTTAGAGGAGTTAGGAGTTTTCTAGGGCATGCCGGTTTTTACCGACGTTTCATAAAAGATTTTTCTAAAATTGCCACTCCTATGAATAAACTCCTAGAAAAAAATGCACCATTCATCTTTTCAGATGAATGCATCAAATCTTTTAATATTCTTAAAGAAAAACTCACTAATGCGCCGATCATGATAACTCCAAATTGGAATCTACCATTTGAACTAATGTGCGATGCAAGTGATTTTGCAATGGGAGCCGTTTTAGGACAAAGGATTGAAAAACAATTTCAACCTATTTATTATGCTAGTAAGATGTTACAAGGAGCACAAATGAATTATACAACTACTAAAAAAGAACTCCTTGCCATTGTCTTTACTTTTTGACAAATTTCGTTCATATCTCGTTCTAGCAAAAACGGTGGTCTATACCGATCATTCTGCTCTTAGATACCTATTTTCAAAACAAGATGCCAAGCCACGATTAATCCATTGGATCTTACTCTTACAAGAGTTCGATATTGAAATCCGAGATAAAAAGAGAGCAGAAAATCTCGCCGCTGATCATCTTTCTCGTCTTGAAAATCCTGAATTAGAAGTTCTAAATAAATCGGCCATACAAGATAACTTTCCTGATGAATATCTATTGAAGATAGATTATAATGAAATTCCATGGTTTGCAGACTATGCAAACTACTTAGTATGTGGATTCCTTGAAAAAGGGTTGTCGTACCAAAAACGAAAGAAATTCTTTAGTGATATAAAACACTATTTCTGGGAAGATCCACATTTGTTTAAAAGTTGTCCCGATGGAATAATACGCCGTTGTGTATTCAGAGATGAATCCAGTCAAATCTTAAACCATTGTCACACAGGACCAACAGGAGGGCATTATGGGCCTCAACTCACATCAAGAAAAGTTTACGATGCTGGATTCTATTGGCCTACAATTTTCAAAGACGCACACCTTCTTTGCAAATCATGTGATGCTTGTCAAAGGGCCGGAAAAATAAGTCAACGTGATGTAATGCCACAAAATGTCATTCAAGTATGTGAAGTATTTGACATTTGGGGTATTGACTTTATGGGTCCATTTCCAAAATCTCATAATAATCTCTACATTCTCGTTGCCATTGATTATTTATCTAAATGGGCGGAAGCACAAGCTCTCCCAACTAAGGATGCACGAGTTGTAGTCAACTTTTTAAAACGTCTTTTTGCTAGGTTCGGAACACCGAAAGCTTTAATAAGTGATCGGGGTACTCATTTCTGTAATAATCAACTTGAGAAAGTTCTCAAAAGATATGGAGTAACTCATAAAATCTCTACTGTTTATCATCCACAAACAAGTGGAAAAGTTGAAAATACCAACCGAGCATTAAAATGTATTCTAGAGAAAACCGTAGGATCAAATCCGAAGGAATGGTCCATGAAATTGGAGGATGCACTCTGGGCTTTTAGAACAGCCTACAAAACTCCAACTGGAACCACACCTTTTAGACTCGTTTACGGAAAAGCATGTCATCTTCCAGTAGAAATTGAACACAAAGCATTTTGGGCTTTGAAGACGTGTAATCTTGATTTACATGAAGCCGGACGTCTACGGTTAAGTCAACTAAATGAATTAGAAGAATTAAGGCATGAAGCATACGAAAATTCGTTAATCTATAAGGAAAGAACGAAGAAATGGCATGATAAAAGAATCAGAAGTTCAAAAGAATTTAAAGAAGGAGACAGAGTTCTTCTTTTCAATTCACGATTCAAGCTATTTCCTGGAAAATTGAAATCAAGATGGTCTGGACCATTCATAGTCAAAAGAGTTTTCCCATACGGAACAATAGAGTTAATAAATTCAAATGGGATTGAATTTAAAGTTAATGGTCACAGAGTTAAACATTACATACATGGTCCGATGGAAGTTGATAATGAAGTCAATCATAATTTCACCACTCAAGAAAATCCTCAAAATAAAAACATAAATATGTTATCAACAACATATGAAAAATCAAAATTGGAAAATAGGGAGGATTCAAATTGGAGTGATGAAGAAGAATTCTTATACAAACCTCCCATTCCAAGAAACAAAGAAAAATGTGAACAAGAAGTTCAAATAGAAGTGAAAGAACCAAGAAAAGAACACCCGAAAAAGGTTTACAAACCAACTCGACTTACTAAAGTAGGAGACCCGGGCGAATTTATCATTTCTTGCTTGCTTAATGATGGTGCTATATATAATGGACTCGCAGATTTAGGAGCAAGTGCAAATATTATGCCTCTTTCCTTATACAAAAGATTAGGTATGGGTAAATTAAAACCAACCAAAATAGGTGTTCAGTCATTTGACCTAACCATTAAACACCCGGTTGGAATAGCAAATAATTTACTTGTTAACGTGGGAAGTTTGATCTTTGTTGCAAACTTCATAGTTATTAATATGGAGGAAAACCTTGATATTCCTCTAATTTTAGGTCGCCCATTTTTAGCAACCACCGAGGCGTTCATTGATGTAAGAGAAGGTAGAATGACACTTAGGGATGGTGATAAATCTATCACCTTTGTGAACCGAAAGTCTAGATCTCCACCAACCAAAACTGTTAAACCAATAAAAACGCATAAGTGTGGGGAAGATGAAGAAACACTTAATGATAATCCGATAACAAAGAACCCCGTTGATGATACGAAATTAGATGAACCCGTTTTTAACAGTTCAACGAAGAAACTTTATAAACGGATTCACGATGCTAGGATTAAGGGAAACTTTAAGTTATGTAACCGATTAATATCCAATTTATCGCTAAAAGAAAAGGCGATGTTAGTTGAATTTGTGAAAGTTATGGAGGAAATCAACAAATGGATTGAAGCAAAAGTCAGAGATATACAAGTTGCTGATGATCCAATTGAAAATAACGTTAATCACAATTTTAACACCACATCTAGCTAAGTGTGGGGATGTTCGAATCTTTTTAGGGTAATATGTATTTCTGTTAGAGTTAGATATTCTGTTTTCGTGTAGTTCTCGAGAATGGAATCCGAATGGTCTTTCCCTAGCAGGCCCTAAAGAACTAGTCTTCTCCCCCCATTCTGAATTTTTATTTTTTTTAGGTTTTACGAGATGAAGAATTCCTTTGATCTGAACCATGGTCTAATGCTACATGCTATGATTACTAAACATAATAATGACACACTTCCGAGTGAACTGGTATCATTCACAAGAGAAAAAATGGACGGAGTAAGAAAAGAACTCAGAAAAAATCATCATAAGATACATTTTGGTAAAGAAAAATCAAAATCCGCAACAAAAAGAAGAGCACGACACCTTGAAAGATGTTACAAATGCATAAAATGGTCACACGAAGGTAAATGTTCAAATAATCAAACATATTCAAATACCGAATTTGTTACTCTATGCAGAGAAGGACCGTACATATGTTTAGAAGAAAAGATATTGAAGATTCGAGGTTATGCTTATGTAGCTATGGAGAACCAAATCACACGACTCTCCTATGAGTCGGCTAAAGCGGGTCTCTGAGAATTCTTTCTCATAGGTAAGTATGTACAGTTTTTATTTATTTTTATTGCTTTTAAATTTTTGATAATAAACGCTGAATCATTCGCTATAAAATATTAAATTGGTATTTAATAAAATTAGGTATTCGTAACCGAAATTATTGATATCATACAAAAATTTATTACATCACTGCGAAATTTACCGTTTATTCTTAAGGTATAAATATATTTAATCAATCAACCCAAAATATTTCAGAAATTCGTCAGGAGTAAAACTAGGTCGTTGAACCGAAATTACTTTACCTAAAAGAGGGGCGTATATTTTTGATAATATTTGATTGATTAAAGTGGGATAAAAGACCAAAAAGGATTTTAATTTTTAATTTTTACCATGTTTTTAAAATTAATATATAAATATTAAATTAATATTGTAAACTTTTTAAAATCAATATATTTAAGTTTGTAAATATTTGAAAAATTAATATTTTTTATATAAGTTTGTATGTATAAAAATAAAAATACAATATAAATTTGGTGTAAATTTTTAATTTTAATAATATGAATTTTTAATTTTATGCATTTTAAATTAAAGTTTAGTGTGAATTTAAAAACAAAAATTTACTTTATTTCATTAAGTTAAAATTTTGATATTTAAAATTCGTCGTGAGTTGAAAACTAGGTCGTTGAACCGAAATTGCTTTACCCGAGGGAGGGACGAGAACTTTTATTATCATTATTTTTAATCTTATTGAATTAAAGTATTCCAAAAACATTTAAAAAAACCCGAAAATCTTTGCTTTTAAAACTGCGCTTAAAAATGACAAATTTTAAAATTTTATCGAGGGACGGACTAGGACAACGATCCGAAACGCCCTCACTCCTAAAAAGAAACAAATTTTTAAAATTTTATTAATTTATGTTTCAAAAGTAAAAGGTTTTTATTAAAAAAAAAAAAATTACAGACCCCCATGCGATCGCATGGGAATTGCACAGCAAAGCCATGCGATCGCGTGGTGCCAAATTCCTGGCCAGAAACAAGTAACCAGCGGGTCTGCTCTCTGTCTCACTTCCATATACACACAGACATACGAGCATACACACACATACACTCCTAAAATCTTCATTTTTCAACCAAATTTCATCAATTTTTTCACAAAACTTCGCTACAATCATGCCTAGGTTCGGATTTTTCAACAAGAAGGTAAAAATTACACCCCGAAACTCTTAAATTTCTTAATTTTTGTGATATTTACCAATATTTTACCTAATTTGATTTTGTTAATTTCTAGTGTAATTAGAGTTAAATTGTTAGTATATTATGCATGTATAACCTAGATTGATTCTATTTAACATGATTTGAAGCCAAAAACTTCAAAAATTTTAGGAATCTAGGGTTTGTGTTCTTGAGCAATTTGGGGCTTTTTGATATAAACAGGTTATGGCCAATTTTTTTCATGAATTATTGCTAAATTAAGTAGTGTAACATGTTTAGGTAGCTAAATGATCCGAACTTTGATCCTAAACATGATTTTTGAAAATTAAAGTAGACTTTTTAGGTATAAAATTCATGAACTTGATTAAATTGATGTAAATGCTATTTGAAACTTGTTTAATTGCTAGTAATGGTTGTTTTAACATGTTATTTGAGTTAAATGCTTATGAACTTTGTAAACATTTTCATATATGCTTATTTGAAAAAGTATAGAATTGTTAAAATTGTGAAAATGTGTATAAGTTTAATTTTGATTGAACATGTTATTGTAATTGTTTCAAGTTGTTATTTTGCTAACACTAATGCATATTTGGATGCACAAATTTTGTGTTTAATGTGTTTTGCAGAGAAATACCGATACTGATGGTGCATCATCATCATCTAGACAACCTGCTTCAGAACCTGAACCAGAAATGCAATATGAATCGGAGCAACAACAGGAACAACAACAACAACAACCTGATCAACACGTACCTTATTATGATCCGCATCAAGAATATGTTGATGCTTACATAGTATTTCCAATGCATCCGATAGTAGCTCACCCAACAATTCATGAAGAACAGTTGCATCCCAATCTAAGATTTGATCGAAGTTGGAAAGATTACCCGACATATCAAAGTAACAAATTCAAACTGGTACCGAAAAATGTAGAAGTGCCAAGGGTAATCGATTGGGAACCTTTGGAAAGGGTCCAACTAGTTAACTCAGTTAGACAGCATTTGATCCAAAGGTATGGCAGCTCTTCTTTTCCCGATTGGGAACGTTTATTCACCATTCGTAGACCTGTATATAAGGAATGGTGTGTTGACCTTATGAGTACTATAGCGTTAAATGCGGATGTAGATAGGTTAGATGATAGAAGTTTTCTTAGATTTATACTTGGTCGTAGGATGTACAGGATGTCCATGCTGTACATGGCCAGGGCTTTACAGATATATACGCCCACTGAATTACTACTATCCGATTGTATGAATTTGATTTATCATGGTGAAAGGGTAGATAGGAATTTTGATGCTAACGCCGTCTGGAGGAGTATGTCAGATTTTAATGTTTTTGGGCGGGCAGGAACACATACCTACTTACATATTAGCAAAGCCGAACTTCGTATAATTCATAGATTTCTGGCTAACTCGATTACACAGAGAGGTCACAACAAGGAAAAAATGACCTTACATGATTTATTTTACCTAAAGTGCATTCGAGACCCAAGAGGCTTTGTTAATATCCCTTACTGTGTTGGTTTTTATTTGTCTAAGATGGTGGAAGGAATACAGGAAGGGGGAATAATAGGAGGAGGTATTTTTGTTACTCTCATTGGAGAGTATTTGGGTGTAGATAAGAATCAAGGAGGTCCACTTTTGGTATGTAGGGAACAGGTTGAGCCTTTAGGATTGAGGGTCTATCAGGGTGATAAGATATTGAAAAGTAGACGCAATCAGGCAATACCATATGTTGGTAATCATCCTCAGGTAGAGAGAGGTTCAGATGAGGAAATGAAGGAAGCAGATGACATTAGGGATGTCATTAGGGAGGCTATGACTGACATCTACCAGCATGTAGATGAGGTAGAAATGAAAAATGAGGAGAAACATAGACGGTACGAGTAGTGGCAAGCCCGGAATGATTACGAGCATTCCAGGCAACGACAGCATGATAGATGGGACTATCATCAGCGTCAGATCATGAGCCAGCTATCACCTCAGGATCACTACGTACCGACTCGACCCGCTTACTATCCTCCACACCAGCCCGAGATGAGACCACCTTATACTCTCTACGACCCTAACCAGGCCTACCAGTACACCTATCACCAACCATGGAACCCGACCGACGACATGAACTGGAACCCTTATCCAGATTGATATAGTTCCTGTTGGTGATTTTTATGTTTTTTATCTTTTTATTATTTTTACTTATTTATGTTTAAACATATGATATTGTGATATATTAATGTAATGTTTAATATTTTTATTATGTTGTACTAATATTTCATTTTTGATTTGAAAGTGGGATTTTAAAGTCCCATTTCAAATTACCATGCATGTTATTATTTGTATGTATTTATATTGTCAATTGTACACAACAGGGTAAAACATCGCATTTTCAAAGACTGGCATTAAGTTCAGCAAAAGCTACTAATTTTGACGACAAAACGAAAAACAAATGTGATGTAACAACAAGACGGAATGAACAAATGATGTGCACCATTTATCATTCAGTAAACAAACGCCAATATGTTTGGAAACTTTGGTAAAATTTAATCATTTTTCTACGCTAATCACCCTCAATAATTTAAATTGTTACTGATTTCTTGCAAATGAGGGCATTGCAAGATCTTAAGTGTAGGAAGGGGTTAAATTCTTTCGGATTTTTAAAAATTTTTAACTTATACACTTGGTTACCATTAAAAATACTAGTAACGCAGTAGTTGTATTAGAATCTAGTGTTCTCTGATAATAAAGAACAGCCCTAGTCTTATATACTGACTACTCAATTCTAGTAAGTATTTTCAAAATTTTCAATTAAATGAACTCAAAATCATGTTTATACATATTTATGAACGATAAAACTAGGTGTTAACACCGAAATTATTGTTACCTCGGAAAGGACATAAATTGAGAAACAGCCCAAAATGTTAGAATTCATTTAAAATGGAATAGAGGACAATAAAAAGGCAAAGAAAGGAAAATAAAAGCCAAGTGTGAGAAAAATTTACCAAGTTATTTAAAACATATATCACATATTTTTGTACAAATAATTGAAGATACTTTTGATTTGGACAAAATTAACCGTTTTACCCGGTAAATTGTAAGATATTTGAAAGAAAGATGGATCTACACGATGAATCAATTCCATCATTAAAAGGAAGTAAAGTCTTCCGAAAAAGAAACGCGCTTCTTGATTTAGGTCAGGAAGTTGTCGTCCAGATCAGTTGTAGAGTCTACGAAAAACCTTGAAAAGTCATCTCTAAAATCAGCAGGAAATCCACGGACCTCAGCATCAAACAGGGTCGCCAAGTGGTCAGACTTATCCTAACCATGAGAGGATCTGTCTCGTAAAATGGGGAGGGTGCCGTGCAAATTAGCTTGATAAGACTAATGAATCAGACCCCCAGAAAAGGATAATCTCTTTAAAAGATTAAAAATCAACTTTTAAGCCTGATATTACTCAATCCTAGAGATTGACTTTTAAAGATTGAGAATTACAAACTCATGGAATTCGATGATATCTAAACTCGAGCTTGAACGAGGAAATATTTTGACCAAAATTACAAACCGATTTGTTTTTTTAAAAACCCATTTTCAATGCATTCATTACCATTGAACGTAAAATCCTAGGAATTCACCTGGAATTCATTAGGTCACCTGAACCAAATCGGGTGTCAACCGTAAGAACGGTGGTTGCATAGCATGGTCAAAGATAGGACCTTGTGCCAGACCGAAAAACTATAGGGTGAGCTTTACTATTGCTCCTACCAAGGATAGTAATTGCATCCGACACGTTATAGACCATAATTAAAAGCATGTCAGGGGACATTGCCTTAACAGTTGCTTGTTCAACGCTTTCCTTTACAACCGAACGGTAGTTTACCAAAAGGTAATATACGGAGCAAGTATACTGGACGTGTTGTTTTTCCAATATAAGGTTAGCAAGTGGGTGACACAAAATCGCAAGTTTTGAGCTAAAATTTTCAAATCTGAAACCCACCAAACCCACAAAAACAATTTGCAAACACCGGTGAAGGGTTATTCTGGAAAACTTATCTAGGGTAAAAGCTAGATTGAATTTTCAAAAGATCAAATATTTTCATAAAGATCCAATTTCCTTAAGGATCTAAATTTTCATAGTCATGTGGGATTGTAAACCACAACGTTACTACCATTATTTATACCGCCGTATAGAAATCACTGATATACAAAGTGTGAAGAATAAAGAAGTGATTCTAATATTTTTATTTCAAGACTATATTGTTTGAGGACAAGCAACGCTCAAGTGTGGAAATATTTGATAATGCTAAAAACGAACATATATTTCATAGCATTATCCCTCAAGAAAGACAAGCTTTTAGTTGCAATTGTTCTATTTACAAGTGATATTCGTTTAAATAATAAAAGGTGAAGACAAAAGACAGATTCGACGATTTGAAGACGCAAACGACCAAAAAGCTAAAAAGTACAAAGTACAATCAAAGTGGTTCCAATTATTGATGAGAAACGTCTCAAAATTACAAGAGTACAAGATGCAAAACGCAAAATACAAGATATTAAATTGTACGCAAGGACGTTCGAAAATCCGGAACCGGGACCAGAGTAAACTCTCAACGCTCGACGCAACGGACTAAAAATTACAAGTCAACTATGCACATAAATATAATATATATTTAAATAATTCTTAAAATTATTTATATATTATATATATTTATTTAAAACCGCCAGCAAGAAGAAAACAAGCACATGTGAACTCTCCCAGCTGGACATGCGATCGCATGGCCTAGAAGAGTAATTTCCATGCGATCGCATGGCTCCTGTAGCAGGCCACACTTCTATAAATTTTGCGTGTTTTGGCCAGTTTTTAACATCCATCTATCTCTCTATCTCACTTGTAATATATATATATATATATATATATATATATATATATATATATATATATATATATATATATATATATATATATATATATATATATATATATATGTATATATATATATATATATATATATATATTATAATTTTAATTTTAATAATAATAAGGGTATGTTAGTGAATGTTGTAAGGGTGTAAGTCGAAATTCTGTCCGTGTAACGCTACGCTATTATTAATCATTGTAAGTTATGTTCAACCTTTTTAAATTAATGTCTCGTAGCTAAGTTATTATTATGCTTATTTAAGCCGAAGTAATGGTGATGTTGGGCTAAATATTAAAATTGGGTAATTGGGCTTTGAACCATAATTGAGGTTTGGATA
This sequence comes from Rutidosis leptorrhynchoides, assembly GCF_046630445.1. Classification (NCBI taxonomy): domain Eukaryota; kingdom Viridiplantae; phylum Streptophyta; class Magnoliopsida; order Asterales; family Asteraceae; genus Rutidosis; species Rutidosis leptorrhynchoides. The sequence continues at coordinate 23,716,687 of NC_092339.1, forward strand.
AAAAAACGACACTTGTAGAAATTAGACTATGGGCTATTAATGGGTTTTATATTAACTTAACGATACCTCGTTAATTTAATATAAAGGTTATAATTTGACGTATCTATAAATAACCACATACGCTTAATCGGGTACGGTGGGCGGGATATCTATAAATACCAATAATTGTTCATTTTACCGGACACGTAACTGGATTAATAGTTAATGGACTAGTTGAAACAGGGGTGGATTACATTCAAGGGTAATTGATGTAATTGTTAACAAAGTAGTAAAACCTTGGACTACACGCAGTCGATAACCTGGTGTATTCATTAAACAAAGTATTAAGATCTTGTTACAATTCGAATCCCCAATTAGTTGGAATATTTGACTTCGGGAATAAGAATAATTTGACGAAGACTTCCGCACTTTATGATTATGACTGATGGACTATTATGGACAAATCCGTATAGACATATCGAATAATCCAGGACAAAGGACAATTAACCCATGGTAATAAAACTAAAATCAACACGTCAAACATTATGATTACGGAAGTTTAAATAAGCATAATTCCTTTATTTCATATTTAATTTCCTTTATTTCATATTTAATTGCACTTTTAATTATCGCACTTTAATTTATTGTCATTTTAATTATCGTACTTTTTAATTATCGCAATTTTATTTTATCGCACTCTTATTTATCGCAATTTCATTATCGTTATTTACTTTACGCTTTAATTTAAGTTATATTTATTTTTAATATTTTACATTAGGTTTTAACTGCGACTTAAGTTTTAAAATCGACAAACCGGTCATTAAACGGTAAAAACCCCCTTTTATAATAATAATACTACTTATATATATTATTATATTTATACAAATATAGTTTAAAAAATATAGCGTTAAACTTGGCGAGTTCCCTATGGACGAACCGGACTTACTAAAAACTACACTACTGTACGATTAGGTACACTGCCTATAAGTGTTGTAGCAAGGTTTAGGTATATCCACTCTATAAATAAATAAATAACTTGTGTAAAATTGTATCGTATTTAATAGTATTTCGTAGTAAACATATAACTATTTCGTATACACCTCTACGCACATCAGACCTCGACCCGGAACACAACCTAAATGGATGTGTTCCCGGGTACCGTCAATCGAGTTCATGTTTCCGCCTGAACGTGTGTGTTACGTGCAAATGATGAGGGTCGTTGAGATAAATGATCTACTGATGCCAAAAAATCGCCTTTCAAAAAAAAAAAAAAATAGACAACATCACAAAATTTTTGCTCCATAAATCTACCATTCCCAACTAAACCGACCATGGGCTAGCACATCAGCAACAGTAGAATTAAGACCTTTACAAAGATGAAAAATCCAGTTCTCCCTTTTGCGTATAGGACCATTCCCCATTCAATTGTCATGCCAGAAACAGATGCTAGAACCATTATCAACTTTAAGATGAAAAATTCACCCGGTACCAGGTCTCGCGCTCGGGGGGCTTGATTATCCGAGGTTTTACCTTCTATGGAGGAGCCAATGTGCTCGTTGTTCATAGGAGGGTTTCCTTGCTTACCAAAAAAAAAAAGTACCTTTAAGATGAAGAGACTGGAGAAGATATGACCCTGAATTTACACGTACTCGTTTCTCTTTTACAAAATTACACAGATAGTTCTTGTGTTTGTCGTAAATTTCATGAATAGTTCAACTTTTTTAATTTGGATAGTCCATTAGTTTACATATTCTTTGTGGATAGTCCAACCGTTAACTCAAAGTTAATTTATTATGTTTTTTTTCTTTTGAACGGTGATTTTTTAGCATCAGTAGATCATTTATTTCAACGACCCATCATTTGCACGTAACACACACGTTCAGGCGGAAACCCGATCGACGATACCCGGGAACACATCCATTCGGGCAGTAGTTCCTGATAGAAGTCCGTGAACAAATCTGGTAAAACTTCCATATAGGGTCAATATATACCACCATTATTGGTGTTCAATTAGTTTAATGAAAATCATGTCATCACTAAGAATCGAAGTTAAGTAGATCCACGTGTTAGACATTTGAAGTTATTTCTGTCAATTACATATTCCCTCCACCTTTTAACCACATTTTCTCCATCTTCATCTTCTATCTAATTATAAGACTGTATTTTTTTTATTCTTCAAAATTAAATTTAAAATATACTCTCTCTGTCTCATTCCAATAGTCGACTTTCTTTTTTAAAAGTCTTTTGTATTAAACTTTGACTCAAAATATTTTTGTTTGTGTTATATATTATTCGATGAAATTTATATGAATGGATTAATGTTCAATTGTGTTTTCATTGATATAACTTTCATCAAATAATATATAACACAAATAAAGTTATTTTAGGTCAAAGTTGAGCAAAAAAGATCTTAAAAGTCAAAACTGGACTATTGGAATGAGACGGAGGGAGTAACTATCTAAAACCCAAAATCAAAACCATGATTTATCTTCAAAATTAAATCTCTCTCTTTCTTCTCCTGTACAACTCTATAATTACGCAAATTGAAATATAATTCTAAATTTCAGCAAAATCACACAATCCATAACCATTTGTTCTTAATCGGTTAATTAGATAAATACAATAATAAAAAAAGAATTGTGAATATAAAATAATGTAGAGAAAAAAATATGCCGTTGGTACCTTTGTTTACATTTTCATGACAACACATAAACTTTATTTTTTGCGTAGTTGATACCTAGGTCCTTCTTAAGTTTCCTGGTTAATACCTGAAGGTAACGTCCGTCATCTATCAAACGGCAACCCCTCACATGTGCCACGCATGTGAAGGTAATTTCGTCCTTTTGATAATTGTGATACTTATAAAAGGCATCATTTGACACCAATTCATCTTCATAAAATAACATCATAATCTTTTTCGTATATCATCACAAAAACAAGAGCTAAACAGATTCAACAACATCTTCGTCATTCATCATCATCATCATTAAATTTAGACGTTTTTGATATAGTAAATTAATCATGAAACTGAGACCTGATTCGTGATTCCAAAACCAAACACTCGACGAGCATTACTTCAAATTAACAGTTTCAGATTGAATGATTTCATGATCGTGTTCATCCAGTGGCGGAAATAGTAAGGGGCAGAGGGGGCAATCGCCCCCAGTGGATTTGCAATTTTCAGTGTAAAATATTTGGGTTTTTCGATTTCGCCCCCAGTGATTTTTTTTTTTTGCCCCAAATCCTCCATATTTTGGCTAGAAACCTTCAAATTTTGCCCGAAAACCTCCATATTTTGCCCAAAAACCTCCATATTTTGGCCAAAAACCTCGATATTTTACCCAAAAAAGTTGTTACATTTTTAAAAAAAAATCGCCCCGGAATAAAAAAATTTCTGTTTTCGCCACTGTGTTCATCACTATTCGAAAACTCTGAGTTTTGGTCTCTGGAGCATTTCCACCATTAACAAGATCAAACAGATACTTGATTTACGTTCGTGGATGTTATTTTAAGCTGGTTGAACCTTTAATTCGAATTAAATTAGTTATAAAACTTCATATCTTCAAGTCGAAGTTTCAAATATTTTGGTCAACGAATCAATCGAGTTGAATTAGGCGTTTTCAGTAATTAAAACCTGTCGTCAAGCATTCAAAACCTGATTTCCAACAATATTCGTTTAGATTTCTTTATCAGAAACAAATCATAATTTGATTTGAGATTTCAAGTTCATAAGTTGTCCGCCAATACTGTTCTTCAATTAATTTCTATTAAATTGCTATTGTTTTTGTCTTCAATTAATTTACAAAAACCGTAGAATGTAGCAGTGCCATCAAAAATATATAACAAAAACCCTAAATACATATCTTACCATATATATTGTTATAAACAAAGGCGCTTGATTCATTTCTCATACTATATAACATGTTATCCATTATTGACACTTAATAACTAGGTTGTTTTGATAAGGCGCTATTGAAAATAAGAAGAAGGGTTTGATGTATATCAGAATACAAGAAGTCGTTATTTGAAACTGGCCATATTACTACGTTGGGTGCCTTTTATATGGAATATAAGTATCAAAAATTCAAAAGGACAAAATTACCCTCACATGCGTGGCGCATGTGAGGGGTTACCGTTTAATAGCTGACGGACGTTAGCTTCAGGTATCAACCACGAAATTTAAGCAAAATCTAGGTATCAACTATGCAAAAAAATAAAGTTTAGGAGTTGTAATAAAAATGTAAACAAGCCACAAATACCAATGGCGTAATTTTTTCTAATATAAATCAATAACCAAACGAAATCAGATGCCTATAACAAGATCCATAACTCTTTGTTCTTAAAATCCATAACTAAACAAAATTAAATGCTCATAACAAAATCCATAAATCAATATATTATTATTATTATTATTATTATTATTATTATTATTAATTATAATAATAATAATAATTATTTTTATAATTATTATTATTATTATTATTATTATTATTATTATTATTATTATTATTATTATTATTATTATTATATCATCATCATCATCATCATCATCATTATTATTATTATTATCAGTATTATTATCAGTATTATTAGGATTATTATTATTATTATTATTATTATTATTATTATTATTATTATTATTATTATTATTATTATTACTATTATGATTACTATTATGATTACAATTATTAATACTATTATTATTATTATTATTATTATTATTATTATTATTATTATTATTATTATTATTATTATTATTATTATTATTATTATTATTATTATTATTATTATTATTATTAGGGCAAATTTCATAAAAAGATAATTATTTTACCTCATTTTTCTAATAAAGGTAACCTATTTCGCTTTGGTTCATTTAAAGGACTATTTTAACAAAAGTTAATTAAAAAAAGGGGTTCGTTAACTTTGTCCGTTAAAGGACTATTTTAATTACATCATTCGTCCCTCATGTTTACAAACCCTAATTTCATTGGTCCCTCCATCCAATTTCCTTCCAACCAGACCTGCAAATTAGTTCATCATCATCACCATAACCGCCAAGAACAATTTTCATAGAAACTTGAATTCGAACACAACAGCACTCAAAATCGATCAAAACATGATCCATATGCTGCGATTAGATGATATATGGAAGAATTATTCATCAAAACAATTTTAGATTAACATAATCATTATGAATAGCTTCGTCAACACAATATGAACTCCAAAAACTAAAATCGATTTTCGTTGCGTTTTAGGAGATGAATCCTTCATGAAAAACGTTCTATATCATCCTCCTTAACTTCGTGACTCGAAATCATAGCCTCTAACAGCCTGAAACTTTCGAATTTGATCTCTGAATTTATTGTTGACTTTGAAGCCGAACTTTGACTTCTCATATTCGAGTTCATATCATGAAATTAGGATCTATAGATTTCCAAAAAGCATCACGACATGATTTAGAATAGGTCTGCAGTTTTACTTTTGGCTATAGGACTCTGAATTGATCCGGAGACTAAATCGGTCCTCGATGACCTCGAACGACGAACTCGATCTCAAATTCATGGAATTTGTTGTTGTTTGAAGCTTCTGATGATGCACGAATGTTTAGTAGGATGTAAGAATCATGTTTCGGAACTCAATTTGTGTTGAGAATCATTGAATGAAGATTTGATAATTTGAGCACTTGATGCATACGTACAGTGAATAACTTGAGAAATCTGAATTTGTTAATATGTGTATGTTATTGATTTGGTTCGATCTGGATTTGAATTACGGACAAAGTTAACGATGAATGGATTAAAGATGATGACGATGGTCATTTAACGGACAAAGTTAACGAAATCTCCCTTTTAATTAACTTTAGTTAAAATAGTCCTTTAAATGAATCAAAGTGAAATAGGTTACTTTATTAGGAAAATGAGGTAAAATAGTTACCTTTTCATGAAATTTGCCATTATTATTATTATTATTATTATTATTATTATTATTATTATTATTATTATTATTATTATTATTATTATTATTATTATTATTATTATTATTATTATTATTATTATTATTATTATTACTGGCTTAATGCCCGCGAATTCGCGGGACTTTTTTATAGGACTAATCAAGAATAAATTTGAAAATTCATAAATTGATATTTTATATTATTTGAATGGTTTGCCAGTAATAGAACCAAATCATAGAATAATGTTGTATATATAATAAAAGCTAAAAGTTACAAAGGGGTGGGACGTTTTTAGTGTACGTCCCAAACACGTACAATGAAGATCACTAAAATGACTAACATCAAACCAAACTTAATACAAATATTAAAAAAGATAAAAATACAAAAGCATTTCATATTTCCCTGTCATCCCTTATGCTCTACAAAGGCTCAAATTCAATAACCAAACCCACTTCAAATTCAAATAATCATTCAGCCATATCTCATTAAATAAATTCTCAATAATCAACCCATTATTTTAATTTATTTGAATGTGTCTTAGGTTTTATGAGATGATTTACCCTTTTCAGGCTTAGTAGAATTATGTATCATTCTATCCTCAAACCTCCAAGTTACACATGACTCTCATAACTACTTAAGATGAAAATCTGGCTCAAGTTAACCACGTCGAAGTTTATTGGTGCCACTTTGTTATTGAACAATAATTATATGATCAATGTTGGAAATTTGGTGTTTGGGACTGATCAAACCAAATATTAGAAACCCAAGGGATTGATCATTTTGATGATTGCAAAAATATGTTAAGGTGTTAACATAAAATGAAAATACAGTAACACAAATAGTTTCACACTTAATAGGTTTGAGGATAGATTAGTTGAATAAATACCTGAAAATCGCACTCGCTTTGGCTGTCGTGTCTGCTTTGTCAGCCTCATAACTTCAGGCATTGTTCCATCCATGTCAATCACAACAACATTAGAAGTATAACATGTCTTTGCAATATCTCACTACCTTTGCATCGTGTGTAATACCAGCAGCTATTAGGTCTTCACATTGATTTCTTTTGGCATTGTATAACCATACCTCAATCCATCTGCATACATACCTTAAATACATTATAATTTAACATAACCAAATAGAACCAATGTACAACTTTAACCAATGACAAAACACAACAAATTAACTGTATAGCTTAAATAAAATAAAACAATGTAAACATGACAATATAAATTACTCTGAATGACAGTAACAAAGTTATTTACAATTAGTTTACTGCGTAACTTTTCTATCTCAACACTACATTTGACGCCAACTGTTTTGGCCATCTTATTTGCTAGATAATTAAAAGCTCTTTTGAATATTTTTGTTCCTATCAAAAGTTTTACAGCTACAATTCCTGCTCGCCACCTCCTTCCCAGTTCCATTATTTGAAATTGCAATTTCAGAACATAATTCAACAATTTTTTCTTACTATTAACCAACCTACATAATTTTCAGCTCTAGATTATATTAATATATTTATAAATTACTGAAAATCATATTCATAAAGTTGAATTATACCACGTAAAAGAACATGGAGGTTGCAAAATGGGTGGGTTAGGCATCTTGAGTGCAGGGCCTAATTCACGGAATTATAAGCATTCAAAACCAAATTTAATTCATTTCTAAATTTTTGTAACCCATTTGATTCATTTGCAACTCAGTCAATTAAAGTCATTTGTAATAGTAATACGCCCTTTTAATTTGACCAATATGACCCGTGAGTGTTAATACATGCTATAAACCAACGAAGTTTCACACATCAATGGGTTGATATTACCACCACTAATTGAAGATAAAATGCAAAACACAATCTAAATATCTAAATATTTTTATAAAAAATATAATCAAGGAAGAGAGTGTTGTAGTACTTTTACTTTGATGTTGATTCTTTAAATTCGTCTAATCATATACGAATTGAATAAATTTATTTGTACAAATAATTTCTTATATTGATGGAAAATAACAATAAAAAGTAATGGTTTCGCATGTATTTATACAATCATGTGTGCAAAAAATATTAAACAAACATAGAGTTGCATTAAGAAATATACTACAAATATATTGTTGAATTGATCTAAGAGCAACAAAGAAATCCCGATTTACTTTCGATTTTTAATTGTTTGTTCATTAGTTACTAACCAATTTTTCGATCTTTACTCCTCTTGGAAGCCGCTAACCATTTTGCTCTCTTCCCTTTTAACTACAACGAAACCAAAAACATAAATTGGTTTTTTTATTCTAGGAAAAGTCAAAGAAAGACAATTGGGAAGAAAATTGAATCTACAATATACAAACAGTTGAAAACTTCATAATATGATCGTTATTTCTTAAACCCATTTTGACACACTGACCCATTATACCAATCTCCGTTGCGACGCCCGTTGCGGCGTTTTGGTGACTAAACGGTTTCGACCCGTCCCTTTTTCTTATAAGCCGGTCAATGGTCAAAAGTCAAGTCAAATGCAGGAAAAATTGGGTCAACGCCGGTCAAAAGTCAAATATTCTGTTAAAATCAGTAATAAGTCGGTCAAATCAATCAAAATTGACTTAGTTTAGTATTCCATTTTGTATTATATTAACGCTAATAACAATTATAGGTATAAACTTGTCAACGAAGGTTTTTTAGCTCTAAAATATGTGTAAATATAAATTTATATATATAAAAGTCAACATCAGTCAACATCCGTTTCGACCCCGTCTCGGCCCCGTTTTTTCCGTTGCGACATTTTGAGGTCGCTACTGTTTCGGCCCCGTCTCGCGTCTTTTTCAACCTTTACCAATTATGTATAGAGCAGTTGTCTAAAGTGCTAGTTTCAGAAGTGTTTATAAGTCTCCATATAAACCACTAAATGACAACAATTTACATCTAAATAATCTAAGCTACAACAATTATTGTTAAACAACCTAATTAAATTACCACTAATTGGCATCCAAGAAGTTTCTAAGCTGACTCTTGTACAATTGATTTAAGCAATCATCATCATACGTCATATACAGAGAACACACGTCATCTACGTCAACTTAATATTGATATGTAGCTTGACAAAGTTAACCCGATAGTAGTGTGATATCAAACCTACAAAATTTGTTGCCAATTAGAGTTTGATTGTAAAACTCAGAACCAAATGTTAACATATATTCTAATAAATGAGTTTTTCTAGCATATAGTAGTTTCTACATGCTACTAATACCTTTTCAACCATACCTTTCCAACCATACAGTATATGCATGAGTGCATGACTGACCCATTTACTAAAACATTATTATTATCAAGTCTCTCCGATGGAAGCTGATCTAAGAAGAATCATACAGTATTATTTATATATTTCAAGTAAATGCAGAGTATCACACCTAGTTAATTTGATGAGCTTTTTCCAAAATCAATTATGCGATATCTTTAAACGTTTCTACTTTAAAAAACTCATTGGTTCCCAAATTGATATCGTACTCACTGACCTCTTGAACAATTCCAGCAGCATGGTTGGCTTCAAGTCTATTAATAATCCAAGAAACACACTGGTTATCATCTATAAAGACTTAAAACATAAGAAAATTCATTATCATAGTAGATCATACGAACCCTAATTTCATATCAAACAAAGATAATCAAAATCGCTATACCTGAAGTCCATGGTGAACAAATCGAATTTATGGTAGCATAAAATCAATATCCATTAACGTAATACTCGACTGCAGAAGATTGATTAGAGACGTTTGGTGGATCGACATTTTCTCAATAATCAAATTATAATTCGCCAAATATAAACCTTCTGGATTAAGAGAATTGTTTAATTGTTTTCAAAAATCAAAACATACCTTGTTGCGAGATTAAACTATGCGATTTAGATGTAGATGAATGCTGAATCGCTTTCCAATCTTATGATTGTCGTGGGTATCTTTAGAGGAATAAGATGTTGTTGAAGATATATGCTGAAGCAATCGATCGATAGATGGTTGAAGATACAGTTTAATTGAGAGGAAGAATTGATTATCGATTTTGATTGATGATAGTTGTGTGTTTTTTGATAGGGAATTAGGTTTTTGCGTGTAGTTTGCTCGTGAACGATGAGTGTAGAGGATTTTAGGGTTTTTTTGTTGCAGAATGAGGAGTAGAATAAAAAAACTCCTAAAAATTCAAATTTGGCCGCAACTTTTTTTTTCATGTGAAGGGTATTTTTGTAATCAAAAAATTCAAGGCTAGGATTATGAGGTCATTGTTAAGATTAGGAAAAATTAAGGGTTTAGATTATTGATGGTTAATTTAATGGATAGCTAAGATTAATTTCTATTTTCTAAAATGACCTATTTTAGGTTTTGTTATTATATAGAATATAGATAGATATAGATATAGATATAGAATATAGATAGATAGATATAGATTATTATTATTATTATCATTATTATTATCATCATCATTATTATTATTATTATTATTATATTATACAAAAGTTTAGCTCGTATATGAATATAAAAAAAATTGAGACAAAAGAGTCAAAACAAATAATGAAATTGACGAAAAAGTAACGTCGGCAAGTATAAAGTGGTATTGGTATATATTTTGAAATCTTCTTATGATTAGATTTAGTTTGCCTTCTTTGATTTGCAAGCATCCAATTATATACCATCGATGTTATGTACTACTAGTTTGCTATACAAATATTATGATTTAATTTCATTTTATTTCCTTTTCTTTGGTCGAACCATAATACTTTCTCCGTTTCATAACTAACAACATCCATATTTTGAGTTTTCCCATATTAAAGATCTGTTTGCGTAAACCATCCAGGCATAGCTTGGATGGCCACCAACACTTTCAATGAAGGTGAGATCACGGGTTCGATTCCCTTCAAGGCACTTCAAACGCTTGGGGCGAACTTAAGAGACCAATAGCCTGAGGATGCTTTACCTGGTAGCGGTGGAGGGTTGGCTTGCCGTTTACCCGGGGTTTACCCGCTGCGGGGGGGGGGGGGGGGGGGGGGGGGGGGGGGCAATGTTCCCGTTCGTAGTAGGGGTTCCTCGTAAAAAAAAAAAAAAAAAAGATCTGTTTGTGTTTTAAGTTTCTATCAAAAAAATAGAAAGTTAGTAGAGATGATATTTTTCTGATAGAGAGAAGTTAATGAAATCTTCAAAAATTTGATGCATTGTGAAAGTGAACATTATGGATCGATAATGAAATCATAATTGGAGATACCACAAACTTAAGTTACTTACTAGACTCCTATAAAATTACCCTCGCTCTTTGGATCGCAAATGAATTTTACACCACAAAATTCTTCATTCAGCACTAATTGTCCTTTTATGCTGTTATAAAATTATAGTAATATTGTAAAACACATGTACGATGCTTTATATCGAGCTGAATTGTCAATCATCTACCTTTCACCATATCATTATTGGTTTTTGATATAAACAAATAGTGCTAAAACAACAACGGCAAGTCAACTATACACCAAAACAAGAAAGCATAAAGAGGTAGGCAAATGAATCTTGCAATGACTTTTATCTAGTTTACTTTTTTGCCTTTTTGCCATTCTTATTACATTGTTAAATTGTTAAATACGATACAATAACCAATGTAACAATATCTCAGTGGTACTTGATACCTTATAAGCTATAACCCACAATGTAAAAGCTTATAGTTAAAACAAGCGCATGTTCAATCCTCACTCGTGACAAATATCCCTACTCTTTCAGGGTGGGTCTGAAAAACAAGGTCAGGGTGCGTGTCCTACCAAACACGCACATTTTGGACTTAGATACAATACAATATTAAAGAGTCAATTATATTATTATATAAAATTATATATAAATATAAATGATCCTTATCTTTTACGGATTAAATTATATGGTACTTGTTTATTAAAGAGTAAATTATATCGTACTTATTTATATATAAAATTATATGAATGATCCTTATCATTATCTACCAATCATATTTTACTATATCATTCACCTCAAATTTAACATTCCCTTTTAAAAAACCTCACTTCATGTCCTTGCCACATTATTAAAAAGTACATCATTTGTCTTTGACGCATAGTTATAGTTAAGAACAGTCTAATTACATCATTAATGACTGACTTGATAGTCCACAACAATCATCCATTTTTTAATTTTTGTTAAATTTATGTCAACTATAAGGGTATAATTAAAATAAAGTTGTGTGATTGATCCTTAAAGTTTGCTTAAAATTTCACGGATGACCTAAAATTTTCTGACGCGGATAACTTAATGTTTGCTCATGTTACGGGGTTAGTACCTGACTCTAACGCCCGTTAAGTATTTTCATTAAATTTCATCATGTGCCTGACACACCTGGCAATCGGGTCGGGTTGGGTTGGGTTTGGGTCGGGTCGAAACGGGTTTGGGTTTGAACGAGTCCGGGTCTAAACGGGTCAGAAATTTTGAACGGGTCCAACGGGTCTGGTTAAGAGCGGGTCGGGTTGGGTCGAGACCCATTTTCCCCCGGATTGGGTAGGGTCAAGACCCTTTTTCTTAATTTTTTTTTTTTATGTTTCCGATTTCCGTTTTCATTTTCAGACTGACGTTCCCAAATGAAGTTATCGGATTCGCAATGCGGGAAAAAAAATTTAAAAAAAAAAAAATTCGAAAAACATTTTTTTTTTAAAATAAAAAATTTAAAAAAAATTTTGATATTTTTTTCGAAAAAAAAAATTTAGAACTTTCTTTTCGGGAAAAAAAAAATTTTTGAAATTTTTTTCGAAAAAAAAAAGTTTTTGAATTTTTTTTTTATGTTTCCGATTTCCGTTTTCTTTTTCAGACTCGCGTTCCCAATTCAAGTTTTCGAATTCGCAATGCGAAAAAAAAAAATTTTAAAAATTTCGAAAAAAAAATTTATGGATTTTTTTTTCAATCACATGTGATTTTCACGCCACGTGTTGCGCTCTCATTGATTCCTTGGATCTCAACTTAATTTATTGATTCCTTGCAAAAACCGCGCTGAAAACGCGCGCCGAAAAACGCCTGCCAAAAACGCGCTGCTAAAAACTCGCGCCGAAAACGCCTGCGAAAATGCGCTGCGAAAACGGCCGTTGAAAACGCCCTGCAAAAACTGCGCCGAAAACGCGCGCTGAAAACCGCCTTCGAAAAACGCGCTTCGAAAAACTAACGCCAAAAATGCGCGCCGAAAACGTGCAATGAAAACGCGCGCAAAAATCTTGTGGTGAAAACGGACATAAAAAACGTAGGACCCATTAGACCCGAACATAGGACCCGTTGGACCCGTCACTTTTTCCTTGTGATATAAGTAGTCCAATTTTGAACCTACAAGATATCTTATCCTTTATAAATTGAGACCCTATTGGACCCTAATATTAAGACCCAGTGGACTCATTTTTTAGACTATGGGTTTGATTTGCCAGGCATACTAACACATGAGGATAAAAATGTCATTTTAACATACTTTTCCCACAATTCATCTCTTATCTGTTCCCCTATGTTTATCCTTTATTAATATTTGATCTGCCTGACACTTGCACAACATGAGCTAATAAACAAGATACGGAGTATATGATAAGAGTAAAATCAACAAAATCACATGCTCTGACAAGCTATCACACTTTAACCATTAACAACATAAACAGCCAACAGGATCTGAGAAACAAAATTAACACTTTGAAACCAAGGTTAAAACTAAATTTAAAGAAGAGCAGTCAACTTTAATTCATTCCTTGCCGGTTGGAACTGTACCTTCAACTTGGAGCAGCGAGCTTCCCACTAGATTCATCCGGCAACCACCAAGAAATCCGGCGGACAACCACCTTCAACGTGGTTCGATTCATGTTTAAACCCTTGATTTGAGTTTGGTGTCTTAAACATGATTGTGATTATACACGACTTTAAAAAACCCTTTCTCGACAAGGAGTTTATACTTTATGTTGAAGCTATGTGAATGTGTTTGTGGGTTGACGTTGATGAAACCCAAAAAATATACCAACAAAACATGAATATTATATTGATTAAAGCCTTAAGGAAGATAATTTTGTGTTATAAACTGCTTTTTGTTATTTTGTTTCAAGTAATGGTGTTAGAATTTGAAATTTGATAAACCCATTTTAATGGATGGTGAATTTTGTTTTGTATGATGAAAATTGTTTGAAGGTTAACACATTAGGGTTTGTAAATTTGGGATTTTGAGGTAAGGATGTAGAGACGAAGGAGAATAGTGAAAATATAAATTTTCCCTCACGTGCACTGTAGGAAATATGTATACGAAACTGAAACAATTATACATATTATCATAAACATAATAATCAGATAGACAATATGTATAATAAATAATCATAATAAGAACGAAAAAGGATAGAACGATCTAACCGATTTGACGATCTAACCGAATAGAAGGGTTGAACCGGGCTTGTGTTTGACACAATTCCCTTAAACAGATTCGACGTCTGTTCCCAGGGTACACCGGTCCGAAGCAGCGTACTGCCGGACTTGAACACTTGCCTGAAAGGTAACCGGAACGGGGAGACCTTGTTGCGGCTGAGAGGAAACTCTAATCATATAAGAATGCTTATATGATTTTTGATATGTCTTTCTACAAAGCCTAAGGCCTTTATTTATAGTGGAGACTATAGCCTTATGTTTGTTCCCACAACCGATGTGGGACACAAACTAGAACTTCTAGATTTTGCACCAAATTAGCAACTTTGAGATTCGATATCTCATTCACATTTAATCCATTTTGGACACTCTTTAACTCGTTTTAAAGCCCTCGTCAAGGACTACAAAACTCACTAAATAGTTACGATATATGTCACTCGAACATATAATTATTTGTGTCCAAAGTTTGGTGAAAACACACGTTTTTATCAATTTTTCCAACAATCCCCCACATGAATGGAGATCAATCTCAGAAACAACAATATTCCGATTAAGTTTCAGCGGTTGAATCTTGCATACGATAAGTAGGTGTTACCCTTTGAACTTTCGCTTGTGAAAACGCACTTAGTCTACTGGCTCTGAGTAGACGGCGATGTCTTTGAACTCGTCTGCCGTTTGTGTAGGCGATAATACGCTTCACACAAGACTCTCCCTGAAAATGTCAAGTCCTCATAGTTATGTTCGTTATGGTCATGAACATTAGCCTGGTTCTGCGAGAGCTTATCAAGTATTGTGCCCCAACAGTACCCTTCGAAGCGACCCCACTTCTCTCTCAAATAGGTGATTCACCACTAAATGGCTACTGGACTAACCACACATGATTATTTCAGTTGAATCATTAAAAGCCATAGGCTTATCCTCTTACTTGTCACTTTTAGGAATGGACTAGGAAGTCTATTCTTAATTAGTAAACTCCCTTTAAAAGTGTAGGGGTTGCTAGTTTAGTAATTAACTCCCCCACAGTGACCGTCGCCAGTTCATACAAGTAGGTTGTCCTATTGAACTCAGATCTTGGGATCTCCAGTCAACTGAGTTAGGTTTTCCTTCATATAAACTTAGCCTTTCATGGGCTTCAGTCCCATTCCCACGTACGACTCATACACTAACTCTCTGCTTAAGCCTTTTTTCAGCGGATCCGCAATATTATCCTTTGACTTCACATAGTCAATAGTGATAATTCCTTTGGAGATTAGTTGTCGTACTTTATTATGTCTACGTCTCATATTTTTATTCATACCATTACACATTGTAATATGAGCTCTACCAATTACCGATTGGCTATCACAATGTATACATATAGCCGACACCGGCTTAGGCCATCTGGTATATCTTTAACGGATTGACGTAGCCATTCTACCTCTTCACCAGCTTTATCTAAAGCGAAGAATTCTGATTCCATCGTGGATCTAGCAATAACCGCTTGTTTAAATGATTTCCACGATATAGTCGCACCTCCAAGTGTGAATAAATACCCACTTGTCGCTCTGGAATCATTCGTATCAGATATATAGTTTGCATCACAGTGTCCCTTGATCACTGCAGGATATCTGTTACTGACTTAATTCTAATGAGATGTACTTTGATTACTCTTGTATCTACTTAGCTTGCTTATAGCATATGCTAAGTCGGATCTAGTACAAACTCATTAGATACATTAGAACGCATTATCATGTATCTTGTTCTTGCTATCAAAATGCAAGACACCCCACATTATCAAGCTACTGTGTTCATTTTACACAACTAACAAGGGCTACTGCTCATCCTTTTAAAGCTTCCCCCACATGTCTTGCAACTTGATATCATAATCATATATCTAATATGATTCTAATCAATGAAGCATTCAATTGACCACACATAAGATTTACATCTTTTGTGATCCATATTTTAGCACATTTGAGCAATTCTTAGTCATATTCTAGGTTTGACCTAGAGACGTCGGATTTAGAAACTTAACAAAGTTCTCGCACTCAAATTACATTTTCACATTTGAATACTGATTAGGTGATTCAAAGTCTCAAGATAATAAAATAATAAAGATTGACATCTTTATATTTATAATTATCTTCAATATCATAATTCACATAACATGTGAATAATTCACATCATCAATGATGCTTACAATATACCAAATCCTTCTATTACTGAATGACAGCGATTTTGTCTTTAAATAAATTCAACACAGTGAAATACTAGTTATTAATTGATCTCTGTATATGATCATTATTAACAAGTCTAAGTCTAGCATTCTATAGACTTCAAGTCCAAAGCAGGAGAATAGAAGACGCATCATTCATATTCTTCGTAGCTTTTCTCACAAGATATGTCATACCATATCCCTTGTATCATGACAAAATCGACGTGATATACTTAAACACTACCTTAAATATACCATTTAAGAAGGTTTAAAATGTCATGTATATCTTTTCATACATTTAGTATTAGTTTTTCTATAAGCATAATGTGTATGCCATTTATCAAGGAAGTTTCTTTAATTCTATATAAATAGAATTTTCCAAAGAATCTCTCACGTCCATATCAAATAATTCAGTGTATTATCACAAAATAATTATTTGATAGCATCTCTGCATTGAGATCCTTCCGAGGACGTTTCTCATATCTACTAGTTCCTCTTGAACTATCTCATTGAGTGTCTCATCTTCAACACCTTCATAGTCTAATCTATTCGAACTTCCACATTCCTTTGTAATGCATGAAAATACATTTTCAAAAAAGGAAACGTTTCTCGATTCTATTATTGAACCTTTGTGTATATTCGAAATCTTGGAGTTAGCACAAGGAAGTGATAAACACTAATGTGTTTAACATTTCTGATAAATATGTAATCAATAGTCTTTGATCACATCTTTTGTGCCTTAGGTAGTGGAACAACTACCTGTTCTAGGCACCCCCACATTTTGAGGAAATCATAGGATGAATTTATTTTCCACCATAAATCGTATGGGGTTTCATCCCTTTTCCTTTGAAGTATCTTATTTAAAAGATAGTTTGCAAATAGGATGACATCCCCCCACATGTTCTGATTTACACCAGAACACGGCAACATGGTAGTCACCATTTCTTTCAAGGTTCTATTCTTGCATTCAGCAATCCTATTCGATTAGGGTAAGTAACATGCAGTGCATTCATGTTCAATGCCATTTTGTGAACCAAATTCAGTAAAATGTGCAACATATTCACCACCGTTATCACTGCAAACAACCTTGATCTTCCGTTCAAGTTGATTCTCAACTTCGTTTTTATAAGCAATAAACGAATCTATTGCTTCATCTTTACTTTTCAACAAGTAAATATAACAATACTTCGTCTATCACCGATAATGAAATAAAGTATTTGTTTCCATTCATCGTTAGAATGGATCGCAAATCACACACATGAGTGTGGATCATACCAAGGGTTTCGGTTATTCGTTCAATTGATAAGAAAAACGATCTCGTTAATTTAGAGTTCATTTTCGCAAAAATAATCTCATTGCCATTAATATCATCAATGACAGACTCATGATAACACACACATGATGGATAACCCTGGTATAAGTTCACCATCCCTTGATATTAGAACAAACCAAATTAACTTCAGAGATCATCTGAAATTTAAACTGAACTAAACTGTTTCAACAAAACAAGTTGTTTCAGTTGCTAAGTTGTTAAACAAAACAACAGGTACATGAACTGAACTAATTTGAGTTTTCAACCCAAAATTAAAGTTCCAATTTATCGTGAACAAACTGAGTTAAACTAAGCAGGTCTCAACTCAACCAGGTTAACCAATCAGGTTTCAACCAAATAGGTAAAACAAACAGGTTTCAACCTAAACGGGTAAACGAACAAGTTTAAACCCAACCGCTTAAATCAAATAGTTAAAACTATTTGGGTTAACCAAACGGGTTTAAACACAAACATGTAAATCACACAGGAAAAAGCCCAACTGTTAAACTAACAAGTTTAAACCAGTCCAACAACAGTTTAAAACTCTCTCAGTGTTGTCCCAAAGACAATCCATAACCAGTTTCGATTACTGTTTGGAACGTATCGAAAAATAGTCCGAAAAACAGTTCGAAAACATTCCGAAACCTGTTCAAAGTCATGATCAAAAACAGTCCGGAAACGGTCCAAAAACTGTTCGAACACACATTATCGAACAAATCGACCATGTCATTCAAGACATAGTTGCGACACAATGAATCCGAAAGATTCCAAGCCTGAACCGCACTCACAATTTAAGCATCATCTTCCCTTTCAGCAACTTGGGAAGCGGTTCAGCCAAGAACCTCGCAAGGTTCAGTCAAGAACCTCGCAAGGTTCAGCGTAGTCGGATAAAAGAACATCTTTTATTGCCAACGCTTAAAGTTCACACATGTGAACTTCGCCTGAGTAAGAAACGCAAGAACCGCATTCAGAAGCGGTTTAGTCAAGAACCTCGCAAGGTTCGGTCAAGAACCTCGCAAAGTTCGATCAAGAACCTCGCAAGGTCTGGTCACGAACCTCGCAAGATCCAGTCTAAATGGTCAGATAAAAGAACATCTTTTACTGCCAATGAATAAAGTTCACACAAGTGATTCTCTCAGGTCTTTCAACCTGAGTAAGAACTGCATCATGTTCCCCTTTCGGGATCTTGGGGAGCGGTTTCACACGAGAACCTCGCAAGGTTCAGTGTGGTCACACAAAAGAGCATTTTCACTGCCAACGTTTAAAGTTCACTACAGTGAACTTTCCAAGTTTCTCAACATTAGAAAGAAACACATTCAGCATCGGTGGTACTCGAAGATAATCGCAAATAATATTAATAATCAACAAGTTATTATGAAGATTATCAAAAGTACACCATTCAGTTTAAGCAACTAATTTGACAAAATATAATCACATTGGTCAACACTTATTATATTATAGAATAATATTTGTTTCACCATAATTTGTTATAACGCCAACAAAACATCATAACATATTCCGCTTAAACAATTTAATAGTAGCAGATCAGTAACCCATGTCGCTACAATTTATCCGAGGATAAATCAATATAGCATATAGCATATTATGTAAACAGCAACCACAATTTATTCCGTTAAACACAATAGCTACACTTTAAGATTTACGCAAAGACCTTATGATCATATTTAAGCATCACAAAACAGTTCATCATGTGTAAAATTTTACTTTATCACATCTTTTAATAAAAATTAATTTCGTAACAGTTTGAACCGATCATAGACAAGATACTGATCAAAATATATTTGACAAATATTAGCATACGGTCATATATAAATCGAGAATAGCCCATCACTAAAAACATATAAACCATAAATAAATACTCCGTAGCTTAACCGTTTATATGTTGACAAAACAGTATAGTATATAGGCATATTATATAGCAAGCAAATAGACATATTCAAACATATATATGTTTCATAAAAGTACTCATATGCCTAGTCACCAAGATTTACAAAATAACTTAGCATGTCAAAGCAAGATAATCTATTACATGCTTTAGGTTAAATCATATAAACGTTTTTGAACACGTTAATGATGATGAAGCATACTAAAATATCTATTGACCATATCACCAATTATATCAAAGGACAATATTAGATCTATATATAGTCATATAGTCATAATATTATAACCAAATTAGATACGGAGTACAATTTCCAAAAGTCCACTATGGCATATATATTATAAAAATAATAAATTTGAACATGTTAATTAACGAATTAAACAACAAGATAAACCTATTGGAGATTCACGTTTTGACAGAAAGTTTCCTCTAGACCCATGAAATCCCGAAAGCACGATTCAATATCTTGTATCGTAAAATTCATACTGTATTTTATTTCCTCAGTTTATTCTCCATTTCATTCAATTCTATATGTATCAGTTTATTTATAAATTATCCAATACTACATCCTTGTAAAAATTCTTAGCTTCCCTCACCGCCATCAACTCCGTCATCACCTCCGGTTGCCACCTCTTCTCCTGCCACACTACTGTGGAACAAACTGGAAACACAGCAGTCCAAATCAAAATGTAAAGATATTACCAAAAAAAGCTTTCACCATGTTCACTGATAACGGCTCTATTTCACCGGTAACGACTATATTTCCTTTCTTTTTCCGGTGAGATCTTCACCTCTCTTCTTGTTCTTAACTTCATCTCTTTTCTTTTCATCCAATCTGCATTTGTTAACTGGTAGTCACCCTTTTGATCCTCATCTATTTTCTTCTTTTTTGTTATTGCACACAACCTGTTTGTTCATTTGTCTCAAAGAAAAACATCTTCAAAAAAAAAAAAAAAAAAAAAATTAGCGGCGATCTACAAGGTCTAATTCCGGCAATCTGATCTATGTCTATTAATTAGTCTTTTACGTTCTCTTGTTCTAGATCTAGATTCAATCTGTATTGATTCTTTGCCTTCTCTTTTCTTATCCTATTAAGATGTTCCCCATTACATGTTCTCCTTTCACACCCTTATCTAGCCGTTTGAACAAACAACCAAACATATCTCATCAGAACCGGCATTCGAACAATTCTCGCATCATCAACAACATAAAATATCAACCCGATAATGTTGGCGTATGGGTTAAGGTTGACCGTAACTACAAGAACCTCTCAGACCCTAATTCGGCCAACTTTACACCATCTTCCAATGCCTTTCCTCCTCTTTATCGGCAACCAACAAACCCTAACACACAATTTCTCAACCGTATGAACGTAGCAAACAATCTACTATATCAACGATTCAAACATCAAGAACACAACAAAAACCTAATTAAGAAGTTTGGAAACCATAACCATTCATCCGATAAGCCTACCCCTCCAAACCACCCAACCGAAAACCATAAACACCCTAACCATACAACCGAAAACCCTAAACCTACCCCATCACAATTCAAACACGTAAACAATGGCATCACCTCCTTTTTATTCTTCAACTTTCCAGACTCTTGGAACTCCGTTAAACTTTGGTCCCTTTTCAAAAAACATGGCGAAATAACGGAAGTGTATATACCAAAAAAAAGGCTAAAGAATGGAAAAAGATTCGGATTTGTGAGATATAAGAATATACCTCCTCATCAAGTCGACAATATGGAAAGGAAACTGAATAGGATTGAAGCTGATGGTATGTTGTTGGTTGTCTACAAAGCTCACGATCAAAATAAAGGTACAAAAGGGACTGCCGAAAACCATACTAATCAGAATTCTCAGGGTACTAATCAGAAGGTAAACCCTAATATTAATCTTGATAATACCGTTAATGATCGTACCTTCTGTGATGTTCTGAACAATAAGATACATGTTAATAAACACAATGATGCATATTTCTCCAAAGAATTTTCCATCAAGGTGCCAACCGATTCAAAGCTAGTCGATCTCCTCGGGCACGCTCTCATCGGTGAGATCAAGAATATTGAGCATCTCAATTATTTTAATGAAATATGTAAGTCCGAGAACTTTAATGGTTTTGAATCTAAATATCTTGGTGGTAAAGATGTATTGCTCCTGTTTGATGATATTAGATGTGCATTTGATGTTATTAATCCTATGAGCTTCGGTAAAAAACATCCTCTATGGAATTGGTTAGATAACATACGCCCTTGGGATCTGGAAGAATACACATCATCCGGACGTTTGGTTTGGTTAGACATTAGGGGTGTCCCTTTAACATGTTGGAACGAGTCTACTTTTCATAAGATAGCCAAGTGTTGGGGTGATGTTTTGGAACTAAAAAATTGCTCACTAGAAGAGAAGGGATCGCAAGACATCTCCCTCGGCAAAGCACTCATCAACACAAGTTCACTCGCCCCAATTTTCGGTCAGGTCTTTATTCATCACGATTTAAAGATCTCTAATGCATTTGTATCCGAAAATCTTAATACAGATGTAGATTTTAGCTCGACGGACAATGATTCATCGGTTTGGGAGGATGATATACATTCAGATGAATATCCCTCGGACAACGAATCCCACATGGATGACGATCACGATAATAGATCACAAAATTCTGAAAATCAAAACCCACCGCCACCACGTGATAAACATGACGACCGCAATGTTAACCATAACTACACAAATCAAAACCAGATCTCATCTTCTACATCATCGAAAAGGGTCGAAACAACCAAATTCTCCACTCACAACCGTGTAAATTCAGACCATGACAACGAAACCCCAACAGGACCTTCTCATATCTCGGACACAAACGTAGAAACCAACTCATCAAACCGACATCATTTACATAGCAACACCTCCCATACAAGCAACAATTCACACATCCCTGAGTGTCACCCATGCCAACCTATACATATAAGCCCAATCGACATCATGCATAACCTAACATCTTCCAAGCCCACTAGCCCAACTAAATCCCCTATCAACAATCCATGGACCTCACAAATAGAACCCAGTATACTTAACATGGATTCTCCTGCAATACAAACAAATCACTGTAACAACCCAACCCGTATTAAATTCCGCCCCATAAAATTTTTTCCTTTTAATACGTTATAATTCATACTTTAGGTCCCATTAATAATTCCAAAACGTCTTTAACACAATAATAAGTTTAATAACTTAAAACAACATTAATATTTTAAACTCTTCAAAACAACGATACGTTAATGAAGTCATAAACCGAGCATGGTGATTTGGGACAACGCTACCCAAATCCTAATCAAGTACAAAAGCAAGGTCTTCTAAGCAACCTAGCAAGGATCTCTAATCCCAAGCTCACCCGAACCGCCAAGCATGCAATCTGTAAAAAGAGTCAACAACGAGAGGGTAAGCTAACGCTTAGTGAGTGCTAACATACTACATACATATATATGTATAAAATGGACACGCCAACAAATAACAAATACCGCATACCGTACATCCAAGCAATAAAGCAAGCTAGACTAGGCGTACCATACAACACTAAGCACAAGCTAAGATACAACAACGATATACAAGTTCACCACAACGAAGTGAACCACGCCAAATAGCTACACCCGGAGGGTTAGCTACAACACAACAACACATTAAAATAATACAATAATAACACAATAATAATAACACAAGGTTAACCCCTTAACCTCAATCATACGCACATTGGCCGGACAACCCGAGCCTTAGTGAATTCGCACAACCCGAAATTCACTTCACAACCATAAGATGACCGAACAACCCGAGTCATCATGAATCCGCACTACCCGAGATTCACTCCTCAATACCAAAACCCACGATCACGGGATTATGAAATCCACCACGTCGGGGCCATACTCATCACAACCACATCAACCCTTCGCCATTGGGTTATAACATCCACATCACAATCACATGTGATAACATGCACACAAACGTGTACCTCGCCAAAGGTGGCCAACCAAAACGCACAACCGTGCCATTTGGACCTATACACAAGTCCATCCAATCCACCTATATGTGAAGTGAGCTCTATAACCGAGAATCACTTCACCCGACCCGCACCCATCCTATACATACATATGTACATAGGATATTAACACTCACTTTGAAGTCTTGAGAAAAGCTTCCAAGTAATCCGCAATGCGCCAATGGAAAGTACCTATTCCATTAACATAAATACCACAACACAATTAGATTGGATTTACAAACCAACCCAATTCGACACTCAGTGCAAACTCGACCCAAATGCACTTCCAAGTACAAACCGCACCCAAACTTAACCAATAATCACGAACACAAGTGATAACGGTCCTAACTCGCCAATTAAACTCGAACATAAGTGTTAAACACGTGTCTTGCCCATTTTGACACCAAAACCCTAGTTTTGACCCATTAAGACCAAAATCTCGTCCTTTACAAGTTTTAACACCAAAACACATTGGAATCGGTTTAACACTTCAACTTAATCCATTTTAAGTTCATAAACCTCGCTTAATCCACAATCGGGTCAAAATCATCATAAAACCCTAATTTTGACTCTAGTCAAAATTAGTCAACTTCAAGAACCCTAATCAACACCAAGACCTCAATAATCACTAACACTAGTGATTAAACACCATTAACAAGTCCTTTAAACTCAAACTTGCACACCAAACCCAAAACCCGCCAATAATCACAATAAACCCGAGTATTGGTGTTAATCTCCAATTAACAACTAAATGGGTTTCATCTAAGAATCATACAATCAAAAGCCCTAAAATTGAATGATGAACACAAAAACGAATTTCGGAGTTAGAGCTTACCACTAGTATCACCACGTAGCCAAGAACGAGGAGAACAAACTTTCCAACTACGCCAAAGATCGAATCACAACTCTTGAGCTCCAAATCTCCACTTTAATCTTTGAGGTTTTTATGTTTGAGAGGATAAATGGAAAGAAAAAATGGAAAAGAAATGAAATGAAATGGGATAAGTGGCTGGGATTTAACCCCACAATCTGATCCATATGCGAAATGACACATTTACCCCCGAACACAACCCTTTTAAGGCTGAAAATCGAGTCTGATCCCAGACAGGTCGCGGCGCGACCCCAATCTCCGCGGCGCGACAACAAGCTGCAACTGGTACTTCTGTTTAGCCATTGTTCTGATCCCATCCTGCTTTCTTTCTCGCGGCGCGACGGCCTTCTCCGCGGCGCGACATATCACTAATTTTGCTCCATTTTCATCTAGTCAAGTCCTTGTCTCATAGACTCCCTCGTACGCTCGAATCCCGACTTGTTCATGTAAGAAAACCCCTCTAGGAAGCCCTAGATTGAACCCACACCAACAAATCTTGCACGCATGCATGTCACCACCTTTTACACATATACACTTATAGTACATGCAATGTACACTACGTACTCCACGTGTTTCTTGTTCTAACTATATATGTATATACATTCGTACGTAACCCGAACCATATACACATATATATCTACACATCTCCAATGTGTATACACACATATGTACATATACATATATTCTTGCATAAAAATATTCGGGTGTTACAACTCTCCCCCACTTAAGCTCGATCACGTCCTCGTGATCCTCATCACTTAATCAAAAGGACCTCACTCAACGGTACTCATCATAAGTCCCAAATCCGACTTCCCTAGGCAATTCTTCCCAACGAATCGCCTTCAACAACTAAATCGTCACCCGTGATTTATCCAAATCACCATCCGAGCACTAAAACCATGCTCTTTCCCTAACATCGGGAAAACTCAACCAAATCTCGTATCGAGGTATAAATCCCTTAGCGTACTATTACCGAGTACAATGCTAAAAGCAACCAAGTCTCAACCTAAGGTCAACAACCCGAAACGATGAAGACCGAACCAAACGAGTCCTTACGGATACACCAATCACTATACTTCCATTGTAGTGCGCAATGCGACCCATGCGCAACTACCGTAACAACACAATCCCACGGTTAGAAACCGATAGCGCCCAAACAACTATGGCAACGCAAATCCCAAGGTGTACGAAATCAACCATCCTCACACCCGTAACCAACATGTGAGCGAAACACGGCTATCGCATCACTAATCACACTACATGGTCCTCACGACCCCACCATCGGCGTATAAAATAACCGATAGTTCCCACAACATGGTCCTCACGACCCCACCATTGGTGTTTAAAACCACCAATAGATCAAACCACACGGTCCTCATGACCCCACCATCGGTGTATAAAACAACCGATAGATCACAACTCAACATGGCCGAAACAACCCAAGCCAAAACACATATGGAGGATGGTCGAAACAACCCGAACCTTAGTGAATTCGCACAACCCGAAATCCACCAACCCAATCCATATATCTCACAACAGAATGACCGCACAACCCGAGTCATCGTGAATACGCGCAAACCGATATTCACTACCACTGCCACATAGTGTAACCGAGGATGGCCGTACAACCCGAGCCTTAGTGAATCCGAACTACCCGACATTCACTACCTCAAACTATGAGCCCAACCAACAGGGACAATCGTACTACCCGAAATATTGTGAATACGAACAACCCGATATTCACGTCCCACAACACAACTCTCTTGATGAAGTCAGCGGACCCCGAAGGTCATGCTCCACCAGTCTCAATACCGGATGAAGTCAGCGGACCCGAAGATCATGCTTCACCGATCTCAACACCACGCTCATGACGAAGTCAGCGGACCCTAAAGATCATGCTCCATCAATCACGTACTCCCATGATGAAGTCAGCGGACCCTAAAGATCATGCTCCATCAATCAACCATACCATAATGAAGTCAGCGGACCCGAAGATCATGCTTCATTAATCGTCAATCCCATGATGAAGTCAGCGGACTCCGAAAGTCATGCTTCATCAATCACATACCATAATCAAGCAAGAACCACCTATATCAAGCATAGGTACCGAACAAGAATTCTCCAAAAGAGAACCCGACACACACCTTCCTTAACCGAAGGATTTCACCTTGCTCACCAAACACGTCCATTATCTCTCAACGAGATTTACCACATTACCACCTCGGTGGTAATTCCAATCCAAACCATAAGTACAATTTATCCGAAATCGTACCCTACCACAAATCGACCAAAACTAGGTCTCGACAAAAATTTCCGGATCTACCAAAAGCATCATCCGAAATATCACACTAAAACTTCCTCGTGCGGGAGTGCGACTCCCCCACTTGGAACCACGTTCCTATCTCACAACTCGTACAACCGTACAATGCTACCAAAGGTAGACTTTACCGACGATTGGGTACACACGACCCATCACTACACCTTGCTCCAACCTTGAGCATACAAAGGATTTCAATCAATCCTTAAACACTTCGAACGAAAAGTGTAGCACGATTACACAAACCATACCCTCGCAATTATCCAATTGCTTTAGTTTGTCAAGTTTCACTTAGTCACTCATGTACCTAAGGGTTTCTCCCGGGACCCTAAGTACAATGTAACCACAACACAATCGGAGTCGACACCACGCTAGTAGGTATAAAAGAGGCACCTAATGTCGCGTCATAAAGACTCCATTACCAACATACGTCAAGATTTTAAACACTCGATCTCAAAGGTTCCAATCACCCGACGAACCCCATGGTTCATCACTTCAACACAGAAGCGAACACGCGCTTAACAATCGAACACCAAATCCATTTCCGTGGCTTGGTAGTAACATTTCCCAAATACTAAGGAATGCTTGGTTGCACCAAGTCTTACGCCCTTCGTCCCAAAAATCAAACATCGTCACAGGGTACTTCCATTAGGAACGTCACCCTTAACAATAACATGCACAACACAATGCATCTAACAATCCGAACCTAAACGCCACATAAATAAATATTCAAAAGACATATTTATTAAAACGAAACGTACCTCAACGTCTCCTTGCGGCATTCGCCGCCGCCAACTCGGGACAATCCGGCTTGCGATGTCCCTCTTTATGACAATAGTAGCACATTCCGTCATCACTTCTCGGCATTGTGCATTCCCACAACTTGTGACCCCTAACGCCACAATTGAAACATCTAGGCGCGCGAGAATCCACCGCGCCCTTTACCACATTACTTGTACTCGCACTCGGACCCTTAGTCCTCTTACTTGGAGCACCATAAGAAACAACCCTTCTCTCACTTGAAGGTTCGCCCTTTTTCGACCGCGTATAAGACTCGAAACCTCTAGCCACGGCGAATAATTCAGCAAACGATTTCGCGTAGCCTCGGCTAATCTTACTTTTCAAGTCATCATTCAAAGTTCGATAGAAATCCTCCATCAACAAACGATCATTCCCCAAATATTCCGGGCAAAAACGAGCCTTCGACATAAAAGTCGTCTTTAAAGTATTCAAGTCCATAGAACCCTGTTGCAAATTTCGCAACTCACAACGCAATTCCGATAAATCGGCTGAGGTTCGGAACTCCTCGAAGAATTCCTCCTTAAATTCGTCCCATGATAACGCCATAAACGTCTCACCACCGACAAGATCAATCTTGCCATCTAACCAATCCTTCGCCCTACCCCGCAACAAACTAGTAGCGAGTCTCGTCTTTTTCTCGGGAGGGCATTCCATAGTACGAAAACACCCTTCGACATCCGAAACCCAAGTCGTACTCACCAAAGGATCCGGTTTCCCATCATACATAGGGGGTTTAGTCCTCATGAAGCTCTTAAGACAGCGCTCCATTTCACCCCTATTTTGGAATTCGGAATACTTCCCATCCATTTCTTCTCGAAACGCCCTCATTTGCTCCGCAATGGCGGCCGTAACTCTAGCGTTAAATTCCGTGTCGTTCGTCTCGGTCTCGTTTCGCGTCGTCATTCTAGAGAATGCAAAACGATTAGTCCACGCACGTATAAAACGACACGCACAACACCCTCCCATCTTGCTAAACACTCGTCGTACATCACTTGTTAGACACGATTTGCACCCGTAATAAGGTCTGCAAGTTCTTATTACGCACGCACGCCGCATCGACTCGTTAGTACAACGACCGCCTCGCTTGATGCTATAAACAAACACAAACAAAATTCTACGCGATAGAAGCACACGCGAGAATTACACCACAACACAAATAATATATTAATAATATCCGCATTACTAATATAAACGTTAGTCGACCTATAAACAAGGCACTAACTAAACCCGTTCCGACCCGTAATCCTACAAGTCCCGCAACAAATTAAGCACACACAAAAGTCTAAGTCTAGGCACCTATCTCAAGTCACCTAAATCCCTTAGACCATGCTCTGATACCACTTGTAACAACCCAACCCGTATTAAATTCCGCCCCATAAAATTTTTTCCTTTTAATACGTTATAATTCATACTTTAGGTCCCATTAATAATTCCAAAACGTCTTTAACACAATAATAAGTTTAATAACTTAAAACAACATTAATATTTTAAACTCTTCAAAACAACGATACGTTAATGAAGTCATAAACCGAGCATGGTGATTTGGGACAACGCTACCCAAATCCTAATCAAGTACAAAAGCAAGGTCTTCTAAGCAACCTAGCAAGGATCTCTAATCCCAAGCTCACCCGAACCGCCAAGCATGCAATCTGTAAAAAGAGTCAACAACGAGAGGGTAAGCTAACGCTTAGTGAGTGCTAACATACTACATACATATATATGTATAAAATGGACACGCCAACAAATAACAAATACCGCATACCGTACATCCAAGCAATAAAGCAAGCTAGACTAGGCGTACCATACAACACTAAGCACAAGCTAAGATACAACAACGATATACAAGTTCACCACAACGAAGTGAACCACGCCAAATAGCTACACCCGGAGGGTTAGCTACAACACAACAACACATTAAAATAATACAATAATAACACAATAATAATAACACAAGGTTAACCCCTTAACCTCAATCATACGCACATTGGCCGGACAACCCGAGCCTTAGTGAATTCGCACAACCCGAAATTCACTTCACAACCATAAGATGACCGAACAACCCGAGTCATCATGAATCCGCACTACCCGAGATTCACTCCTCAATACCAAAACCCACGATCACGGGATTATGAAATCCACCACGTCGGGGCCATACTCATCACAACCACATCAACCCTTCGCCATTGGGTTATAACATCCACATCACAATCACATGTGATAACATGCACACAAACGTGTACCTCGCCAAAGGTGGCCAACCAAAACGCACAACCGTGCCATTTGGACCTATACACAAGTCCATCCAATCCACCTATATGTGAAGTGAGCTCTATAACCGAGAATCACTTCACCCGACCCGCACCCATCCTATACATACATATGTACATAGGATATTAACACTCACTTTGAAGTCTTGAGAAAAGCTTCCAAGTAATCCGCAATGCGCCAATGGAAAGTACCTATTCCATTAACATAAATACCACAACACAATTAGATTGGATTTACAAACCAA
This sequence comes from Rutidosis leptorrhynchoides, assembly GCF_046630445.1. Lineage (NCBI taxonomy): Eukaryota > Viridiplantae > Streptophyta > Magnoliopsida > Asterales > Asteraceae > Rutidosis > Rutidosis leptorrhynchoides. The sequence continues at coordinate 23,746,948 of NC_092339.1, forward strand.
CCCAATTCGACACTCAGTGCAAACTCGACCCAAATGCACTTCCAAGTACAAACCGCACCCAAACTTAACCAATAATCACGAACACAAGTGATAACGGTCCTAACTCGCCAATTAAACTCGAACATAAGTGTTAAACACGTGTCTTGCCCATTTTGACACCAAAACCCTAGTTTTGACCCATTAAGACCAAAATCTCGTCCTTTACAAGTTTTAACACCAAAACACATTGGAATCGGTTTAACACTTCAACTTAATCCATTTTAAGTTCATAAACCTCGCTTAATCCACAATCGGGTCAAAATCATCATAAAACCCTAATTTTGACTCTAGTCAAAATTAGTCAACTTCAAGAACCCTAATCAACACCAAGACCTCAATAATCACTAACACTAGTGATTAAACACCATTAACAAGTCCTTTAAACTCAAACTTGCACACCAAACCCAAAACCCGCCAATAATCACAATAAACCCGAGTATTGGTGTTAATCTCCAATTAACAACTAAATGGGTTTCATCTAAGAATCATACAATCAAAAGCCCTAAAATTGAATGATGAACACAAAAACGAATTTCGGAGTTAGAGCTTACCACTAGTATCACCACGTAGCCAAGAACGAGGAGAACAAACTTTCCAACTACGCCAAAGATCGAATCACAACTCTTGAGCTCCAAATCTCCACTTTAATCTTTGAGGTTTTTATGTTTGAGAGGATAAATGGAAAGAAAAAATGGAAAAGAAATGAAATGAAATGGGATAAGTGGCTGGGATTTAACCCCACAATCTGATCCATATGCGAAATGACACATTTACCCCCGAACACAACCCTTTTAAGGCTGAAAATCGAGTCTGATCCCAGACAGGTCGCGGCGCGACCCCAATCTCTGCGGCGCGACAACAAGCTGCAACTGGTACTTCTGTTTAGCCATTGTTCTGATCCCATCCTGCTTTCTTTCTCGCGGCGCGACGGCCTTCTCCGCGGCGCGACATATCACTAATTTTGCTCCATTTTCATCTAGTCAAGTCCTTGTCTCATAGACTCCCTCGTACGCTCGAATCTCGACTTGTTCATGTAAGAAAACCCCTCTAGGAAGCCCTAGATTGAACCCACACCAACAAATCTTGCACGCATGCATGTCACCACCTTTTACACATATACACTTATACGTACATGCAATGTACACTACGTACTCCACGTGTTTCTTGTTCTAACTATATATGTATATACATTCGTACGTAACCCGAACCATATACACATATATATCTACACATCTCCAATGTGTATACACACATATGTACATATACATATATTCTTGCATAAAAATATTCGGGTGTTACAATCACCCCACCATTCCTTGTAATGCCGAACCCACCGGGCCCACCGAACCCACCGAATCCCTAAACATCACACACACGCAAACTTCACCCATGTCAAAAACCACACCCACTGAACCTACACATGCTGACATTACCCTTAAACAAACCATTCCAATCAATTCACCTAGCCATTTACCTACGGTCCCCATTGATGAAACACCCAACGATGATAATCACAGCAAATATCCTATCCACGACTTTCCGATGAGTAAAACAAAGGAGAAATCTAAGAATAAACAACACGATGTGACACGAGCCATAAAGAAACCAATGTACTCATCCAATACCATCAACTTCAAAAAAGTTGCACGCCCCACTCCGGTTACTAAACCACCCACGATACACCAAACCAAACCACCATCTGAGAAACCTAAGAATAGCACACGATCAAAATTCTTATACATAAAGCATTGCGCGAGAAGCGGACAAAAACTAAAGTTTTCCCAACTCAACCGCAAAACAAACTCCACTTCCAAACTGTCTGGGAACGCCTCAAAAGCAGTAACAAAGCCTAATGAAGACAACACGAACCACAATTCCAACAAGATAACGAGTAGCACAAAAGACACAACCGAATTCGGGCTTGGCATCGGCATCCGATGGGAACCCGAATTTTGATCTTCCACCATCTCCATTCGTTGGTTAGTTTTTTATAATGTGTTGCATTTCATTAAATATTCGCGGGTTGGGTCAAACGTATAAAATCAATTGGCTCAAACAAATTTGTCAAAAAGAAAATCCGGTCATCCTCGGGCTACAAGAAACAAAATGTGGTCAATCCGATGACTCTTTAATCGAATCCTTTTGGTATAACACAAATTTTAAATTCATACAAAAAGACTCACTCGGGGCTTCGGGGGGTTTATTATTAATTTGGGATTCGTCTTCTTTCATATTTGACTCCGCCATTGAAGGGGAATTTTTTTATCGCAATTAAAGGGAAATGGGCAGGGTCAGACACCGATATGATTATGATAAACGTATATGGCCCACATTCACACGTAAAAAAATTAAGACTTTGGTCCGAACTTTCAAAATTAATTGATTCCATTGATATTCCCCACATTATCTTCGGTGAGTTTAATGAAGTTAGATCTAACTCTGAACGCTTAAATTGCTACTTCAAACAAACTTGGGCAGATAAATTTAACAACTTCATAAATAGCTCTAACTTAATCGATCTTCCACTAGGCAGAAAGAAATTCACACGCATGTGCCTCAACACACAAAAATTCAGCAAACTCGACAGATTCCTTATCTCCGAAACTATCCTTAACATTTGGCCAGATATCTCCTCAAAAACCCTCGAACGTGACCTTTCCGATCATTGCCCGATCTTATTAAAAAACTCCTTCACTGACTTTGGACCGAAACCTACCCGTGTTTTCAACTCATGGCTTAAACTAAAAAATGCTGATGACATCATCAAAAACACATGGCAAATCTCAGTTAACGGAAATCGACCTGACTGTATTTTTCGTAATAAACTAAAAAACGTAAAACTTGAACTTAAAAAGTGTAGTCTCCAACTTAGCAACCTTGACTCCGAAATCATTTCGCACCTTGATGCCTCAAATGAATGGGAAAAAATTGCAGAAACCAGACAACTAACTGAATTCGAACATAAAAACTGGATAAACGAAAAGGTCCAACACATCGAAAAGAAAAAAAAGAAAAACAACATGTTAAAACAAAGAGCCCGAATTAAATGGAATCTAGAAGGTGACGAAAACATTAAATATTTCCATAACTTCATTAAAAGACGAGCAAACAAAAACAACATCCGCGGTATCTCATTAAATGGAGCATGGTCCGAAGATCCCCACATAATCAAAAATGCGGCATTAAAATACTTTGAGACACTATTCAAATCCCAAAAACGCAAAGGAAATTGCCCTTTTGAAAACGACCCAAATCGCAATTACATAAACGATACAGACAATCTCATACTTGAAGCCCGATTCTCCGAAAGTGAAGTGTGGGATGCACTTAGTGGCTGTGACAGCTCAAAAGCTCCCGGCCCGGATGGCTTCAATATGAAATTCTTTAAAAAATATTGGTGGTTGATAAAAGAGGACCTCATCAAAGCACTTGATTGGTTTTGGTGCAATTCCGAAATCTCTAAGGGTTGTAACGCCTCTTTCTTCACACTAATCCCAAAAAAATCCAACCCAATCGGTCTCAATGAATATCGTCCTATCTGCTTAATCGGAAGCTATTACAAAATCCTCACAAAAATCCTTTCCAACAGACTCTCAAAAGTAATTCACAAAATTTTTGGCACAGAACAGACCGCCTTCCTCAAAGGAAGATACATCCTTGACAGCGTCCTAATAGCAAACGAAATAATAGACGAATTAAAAAGAAAAAAACAAAAGGGTCTCATATTTAAAGTGGATTTCGAAAAGGCATTCGACTGCATCGAGTGGGACTTCCTTTTTGATACCATGAAACGTATGGGATTCGGCACTAAATGGATCAGCTTCATCCATGCATGCCTCTCCTCTTCTACAATCTCCATCCTCATCAATGGTTCCCTGACCATGGAATTCTCCCCTGGTAGAGGTATCCGCCAAGGTGATCCTATTTCACCGTTCCTGTTCATTATCGCGGCGGAAGGTCTCAACATTCTCGCCAAACGTGCCATAGCAAATGACCTATTCCGCGGTATTTGTGTTGGCCATGACAAGATAGTGGTATCCCATCTCCAATATGCGGATGATACAATCTTCTTTGGCGAATGGAGCAAACGGAATGCGAAAAATATTTCCAAATTATTAAAATGATTCGAAAACATATCCGGCTTAAAAGTAAACCTTAAAAAAGTAACCTCTATGGGATTGGCGTAAAAAAAAAAACGACGTCGAGGAGATGGCTAAGTATATCGACTGCTCGGCCGGATCCACCCCATTCACATACCTTGGACTCCCGATTGGGACTCCCTCTAATAAAGCATCCTCATGGCAGCCGATCATTGATAAATTCAACAAACGTCTTTCTGACTGGAAAGCAAAGTCCATATCATATGGTGGCCGCCTCACCCTAATCAAATCCGTCCTATCAAGTACCCCACTCTACTACTTCTCCTTATTCCACGCTCCAGTAAAAATAATTAACATACTTGAATCAAAAAGAAGAAAATTTTTCTGGGGTGGCTCGGAATCTGAAAGCAAAATAAACTGGATTAAATGGGAACACATCCTCTTACCTTACGATAAAGGTGGGTTGAACATCGGATCTCTTTTCTGCAAAAACATATCCCTACTATGTAAATGGTGGTGGAGATTTTATAACAAAAAAAATGCATTATGGGTTAAAATAATTTCAAGCATATACGGGGAGGGGGGAGGGGTTGTTACTAACGTTTTTTCTAGAAATGTTGCAGGTTCCACAATTTGGAATGAAATCATCAAGACAGGTAAAATCGCAGACAACCTCGGTGCTAATTTCTCCAACTCAATAACAAAGCGCCTAGGGAATGGAAACAACACCAAATTTTGGCTTGAAAAATGGTGCGGAAACGAAACTTTTAGCAATCAATTCGGAAGGCTTTTCATGCTTGAATCAAATCAAAATGCATTAGTCTCGGAACGCATATCGTCTTCCAACTCGCGTACCTCCGGAACTTGGAATTGGAATCGAGAACCTTACGGACGATCACTTAACGAAATGTCGGAACTAAACAACCTTCTTTCTTCCATTAACATTTCCGATAACCCCGATACTTGGAAGTGGAACTTAGATAATTCCGGATTATTCACTACAAAATCCCTCTCATCAATTCTCGACAATCTCAAACTCGAAACACCTACCCCAACCTTCAAAACACCAAAAAACAAACTCATACCGCAAAAAATCAACATATTCATTTGGAGGGTCATACTAGGTAGAATCCCGACTAGAGTTGAACTCGACAAGCGATACATCGATCTCGATACCATACTTTGCCCACTTTGCAACTCACATGCAGGAAAGAATTACGGCTTTAGATGCAGGAAAGAATTGTTTAAGAAATTTCTGCTTGAAGTCTTACGGCTTTAGATGCAGGAAAGAATTGTTTAAGAAATTTGTCAACTAAAACATCCCATGTATCAATCGCCCCTTCAGGTAACGATTCCAACCAATCTTTGGCTTCTCCCTTTAAAGTCCAGGGAAATAACATGAGATATATCTGTTCATCCTCCACTTCTCGGATTTTAAATAGTGTGCAGATCCTATTAAAGGTACGTAGATGTTCATTTGGATCTTCCTTCGGCGCACCACTAAATTGGCATTGATTAGTCACCATGTGTAAAATTTGTCCTTTGATTTCATAATCTGGCGCATTAATGTCTGGATGAGTAATTGCGTGACCTTGGCCAGTGCGTTTAGCTCTCATTCGGTCTTCCATACTTAAAGGTTCCAGATTCTCCATAATTGAATTTGTTGAATCGGTATCACTAGATGATTCTGATTTAATGGTTCGTTCCTCAACAATCTCTGTTTGAATGATTGGTGGTTCCGGAGGAAAGTTTAGTGGTTCAGGATCTACGAACCGTTCCTGAATATTCTCCGGATTCTCAATTGTGATGTCGGGTTCAAAAAATGGATTATCGGAAATTTGAACTGAAGTACTTGGTCGACTGGATGACGATTCTAAAGAAAAATCAACGGCGGTTATATTTGCTAAATGTCTTGATCTAGTTACAGGTGGTGAACGTACAAAAGGTGATGAACGTCTTGCTCGGTGCATTCACTGAATATCCTATTAGTTTTTAAAAGGAAAGAAAAATTATAATAAGTTATCCAATCAATAGACTTTTCTGATTTTGCCCACGTTTCGAATAGCCAAAAGATGCAGCAGAGGGGCAGGATTCGTTTGGTCTCAATATAATTGAGGACTGTTTGGCTCCAATAACCCGGTCCACGTACAAATCCAACTATTACTACGAACCAGAAAATTTTGATGTCTATCAATTTAACCACTTAAAATAAATTTTCGTAATTTTAAGAAATTTAGATAAGAAGTAGAAAAAATTCTAAGTCCTAAAAACTAGAATGGCGAGAAATAAGAGAGAAAAAGAGTTCGTCGAAAAATGTTGAAAAAGAAAAAATGGTTGAAAAATAAAAGGTGACGGAAAAATAAAAGAAACTTATAAAAACTTAAAAATACTTGACTAACCTAACCTTATTACTACAACTAACTTAAAATTATAATCGCAAATTGAAATTACTAATTGGAATGACAATTGGTACATAGTAAAAGGTCTAAAAATATTAAAGCTTACAGGAGAAACTAAATCCCAAATGGAAATAACTTAAAAAGAAACTAAAACTTAAAAAGGCGTCGCAAAATTCTAAAGCACCTAAATCTTAGTCTAAAGAAAAAGCACTTAAGGAATTCTACGGCAAAGCCTAAAAATCTAGGAGTAAAAATAACTATAGCAAAAACTAAGTTTAAAATTAAATATGAGCGAAAAATACAAATATTACGCTACAACGATTAAAAAGGGACAAAATATAAAAATATATAAAAAGTTGTAAAAAGTACAATTTTTATAAAAATATTATTTTTATATTATTTATTTAATAAAACTACTAATTTTACAATTTAATTAAAACTAATTAATACTAAATACATAAATTAAATAAAAAGTAAAAGTAAAAATAAAACTAATTATAATAATAATACATAATTAGGGTTTAATAATAATTAATTAATAATTACCGTAATTAATGCTGAATTAGGGCTTCCTGTTCGCGTGTCAGAGAAGCTCCGCGAGTTGCGGTAATTAATGAAGAAAACCCCGCGAGTCGCGGGGTTCAAAAATTCAGATGACAGCTTATAATTTCAACGCGTTTTTCTTTATTTTTTTTATTTTCTGTTTTCTGTTTTTAAATAAATAAAAGATATTAAAATAAAACTTATATTTTTATAAACTAAAATAAAAATAAAGAAACTTATAAAACTTAAATATTTAACAAAATCTTAAAAATACTTATATTTTTGTTTTTCTTTTTATATTTTCGAATATTTAAAACGTATTTTTACAAAAACGACTTTTAATAAAAGTAAACAAAAAAAAAATTTTTTTTTTTTTTTTTATTAGCGTTGCGCTTCCGGCGTTTAAGAGTGTTCCCCGGCAGCGGCGCCAAAAATACTTGATGTTATGCGAGGTGTATATAAAATAGTTATTAATTTTAGCAGAAAATACTATTAAATACGATACAATTTTACACAAGATATTTATTTATTTATAGAATGGATATACTTAAACCTTGCTACAACACTTATAGGCAGTGTACCTAATCGTAAAGTAGTGTAGTTTTTAGTAAGTCCGGTTCGTTCCACAGGGAAATCTTTAAACAAAGCTCAACGCTATATTAGTTTACTTTTATAAAAATACAAACATATATATAAGTAATATTATTATTATAAAGGGGGGTTTTTACCGTTTAATGACCGGTTTGTCGATTTTAAAACTTTAGTCGCAGTTAAAACCTAATGTAAAATATAAAATAAATACAAGACTTAAATTAAAGCGTAAAGTAAATAATGATAATGAAATTGCGAATAATAAAAGTGCGATAAAATAAAATTGCGATAATTAAAAAGTATGATAATTAAAAGTGCGATTAAATAACAAAAAATGCGATAATTAGAAGTGCAATTAAATATAAAATAAAGGAAATTAAATATGAAATAAAAGAATTATGCTTATTTAAACTTCCGTAATCATGATGTTTGACGTGTTGATTTTAGTTTTATGCCCATGGGTTAATTGTCCTTTGTCCTGGATTATTTAATATGTCCGTCTGGTTTTTGTCCATAACAGTCCATCAGTGATAAATATAAAGTGCGAGTGTCCTTGTCAAATTATTATTATACCCGAAGTTAAATATTCCAACTAATTGGGGATTCGAATTGTAACAAGGTTTTAATACTTTGTTTAATGAATACACCAGGTTATCGACTGCGTGTAAACCAAGGTTTTACTACTTTGTTAACAATTACACCAATTACCCTTGAATGTAATTTCACCCCTGTTTTAATTATTCTAGTGGCTATTAATCCATTCCCGTGTCCGGTTAAATGAACGATTATTCGTACGTATAAATACCCCGCCCATCGTGTCCGATTGAGTGTATATGGTAATTTATAGGGACGCCCAATTGTAAATCTTTATATTAACATTAACAAACTTTCATTTAGTTAAACAAATATAAAGCCCATTAATAGCCCATAGTCTAATTTCCACAAGTGTCGTTCTTTTGTCCAAACCCCAATTATGGTACAAAGCTCAATTACCCAATTTTAGTAATTAGCCCAACATCATGATTACTTCGTTTTAAATAAGCATAATAATAACTTAGCTACGAGACATTAATATAAAAAGGTTGAACATAACTTACAATGATTAAAAATAGCGTAGCGTTACACGGACAGAATTTCGACTTACACCCTTACAACATTCGCTAACATACCCTTATTATTAGAATTATAATTAAAATTAAAATTAAAATATAAATTATATATATATATATATATATCGTATATATGAGAGAAGAGAGAAATAGATTATGAAATTTTGATCAGAATTCGGTTTGCTTTATAGGGATTTTTGATTTTTGGGGCTCCGCGACTCGCGGTAAATTTTGCCTTCAAACTCCGCGAGTCGCGGAGTTTGAAATTCCAGCTCACATCTTGGAGTCTTTCTCTGCCGACGGTTTTTATTATATATATAATATATATATATAATTAATATAATTAATTATATATTATATTATATTTATATACATAGTTAACTTGTAATTTTTAGTCCGTTGCGTCGAGCGTTAAGAGTTGACTCTGGTCCCGGTTCCGGATTTTCGAACGTCCTTGCGTACAATTTTATATTTTGTACTTTGCGTTTTGAATCTTGTACTCTTGTAATTTCGAGACGTTTCTTATCAATAATTGGAACCTTTTTGATTGTCTTTTGTACTTTTGAGCTTTTTGGTCGTTTGCGTCTTCAATTCATCGAATCTGTCTTTTGTCTTCACTTTTTATTATTTAAACGAATATCACTTGTAAATAGAACAATTGCAACTAAAAGCTTGTCTTTCTTGAGGAATAATGCTATGAAATATATGTTCGTTTTTAGCATTATCAAATATTCCCACACTTGAGCGTTGCTTGTCCTCAAGCAATATTGTCTTGAAATACTAGAATCACTTCTTTATTTTTCACTCTTTGTACATCAGTGATTTCTATACGGCGGTATAAACAATGGTAGTAACAATATGGTTTACAGTCCCACATGACTATAAAAATTTAGATCCATTAAGGAAATTGGATCTTTATGAAAACATTTGATCTTTTGAAAATTAAATCTAGTTTTTACCCTAGATAAGTTTTCCGGGATAACCCTTTACCGGTGTTTGCAAAATATTTTTGTGGGTTTGGTGGGGTTCAGAATTGAAAATTTTAGCTCAAAACTTGCTGTTTTGTGTCACCCACTTGCTAACCTTGTATTTGGAAAGCAACACGTCCAGTTTACTTGTTCCGTATATTACCTTTCGGCAAACTACCTTCCGGTTGTAAAGGAAAGCGTTGAACAAGCAACTGTTAAGGCAATGTCCCGTGACATGCTTTTGATTATGGTCTATAACGTGTCGGACGCAATTACTATCCTTGGTAGGAGCAATAGTAAAGCTCACCCTTATAATTTTTCAGTATGGCACAAGGTCCTGTCTTTGACCACTATGCAACCACCGTTCTTACGGTTGACACCCGATTTGGTTCAGGTGACCTAATGAATTCCAGGTGAATTCCTAGGATTTTACGTTCAATGGTAATGAACGCATTGAAAATAGGGTTTTCAGAAAACAAATCGGTTTGTAATTTTGATCAAAATATTTTCTCGTTTAAGCTCGAGTTTAGATATCATCGAATTCCATGAGTTTGTAATTCTCAATCTTTAAGGTCAATCTCTAGGATTGAGTAATATCAGTCTTAAAAGCTGATTTTTAATCTTTAAGGAGATTATCCTTTCTGGGGATCTGATTCATTAGTCTTATCCAGCTAATTTGCATGGTGCCCCCCCCCATTGTACGAGATAAATCCTTCTCATGGTTAGGATAAATCTGACCACTTGGCGACCCTGTTTAATGCTGAGGTCCGTGGATTTCCTGCTGATTTTAGTGATGACTTTTCTAGATTTTTCGTCAACCTACAGCTGGTCTGGACGACAACTTCATGACCTAAATCAAGAAGCGCGTGTCTTTTTCGGAAGACTTTACTTCCTTTTAGTGATGGAATTGATTCATCGTGTAGATCCATCTCTTCTTTTCTTTCATCGGGTAAAAACAGTTTAGTTTAGTCCAAAGCAAAAGTATTTTCAGTTATTTGTTACAGATATATGTGACATATGTTAAGATAACTTGGTAAATTTTCCCACACTTGGCTTTTATTTTCCTTTTTATCGTCCTCTATTCCATTTTAAATGAATTTTAACATTTTAGTTTGTTTCTCAATTTATGTCCTTTCCGAGGTAACAATAATTTCGGTATTAAAACCTAGTTTTATCGTTCATAAATATGTATAAACATGATTTTGAATTCATTTAATTGAAAATTTTAAAAAATTTTACTAGAATTGGGTAGTCAGTATATAAGACTAGGGCTGTTCTTTATTATCAGAGAGCACTAGATTCTAATACAACTACTGCTTTACTAGTATTTTTAATGGTAACCAAGTGTATAAAGTAAAAATTTTTTAAAATCCAAAAGAATTTAACCCCTTCCCACACTTAAGATCTTGCAATGCCCTCATTTGCAAGAAATCAGTAACAATTTAAATTATTGAGGGTGATTTGTGTGAAAATGATTAAATTTTTACCAAAGTTTCCAAATATATTGGCGTTTGTTTGCTGAATGATAAATGGTGCACATCATTTGTTCATTCCGTCTTGTTGTTATTTCACATATATTTTGCATCTTGTCGTCAAAATTAGTTGCTTTTGCTGAACTTAATGCCAGTCTTTGAAAATGCGTTGTTTTACCCTGTTGTGTACATAAGATAAACTGCAAACATATATACATATTTTTGAAGTTTGGTATATTACCCCACATTCAAAAATTATTAAAGTCTAAGAATAAAAGTTAGATAATTATAAAAATGATTACAATATTAACAAAAGTATTAAACGTATCAATAATTACAAATTACAAAATAATAAAAAATAATAAGTAAACTAAGGATGATATTGGTACCAATAGGGGTTCCAGGCATAACCATAAGTGCTATAGAATGCTTCGACAGGGTCATACGTAGGATATGGTGGCTGCATCTCTATCGACCAAGGAGGGAAGATGGGTTTCGGTGTAGGAATATAGTTTCTACCTATATGTTGGCAATGAGCTATGATCTGGTTCTGATGAACTTGCCAATCTTCAAATGCTCTCTGTCTAGCATTTTCGTATTCCTGAGAAGCTATAAACCTATGCATTTCTTGCATCTCATTCCCCCCTCCTACATTACCTTGCTGCTGGTTTCTCTCCACCTGTGGATGTCTACCATGGTATCGTACTGCGGCGTTATTTCGCCTCTTCAAAACTTTCGCACCATGGTATACATTTAAACCTATAGTATCGCGGGGTTCTGGCTCTTCTAGTAATAATCCCCCCCGACTTATATCCACACCGAGATATTCACCAATTAAAGTAATAAAAATACCACCTCCTATTATGCTATGTGGTCGCATCCCCCGAACCATAGCTGATAAATAATAACCCACACAATATGGTATACTTACAGCGCTTTGTGGGTCTTGAATACACATATGGTAAAACAAATCCTGTTCATTTACTTTTTCCTTGTTTTTACCCCTTTGTGTAATCGAATTAGCTAAAAACCTATGTATCACTCTTAATTCGGCTCTATCTATATCCAAATAAGAGTAATTTCCCCCTTTGAAACGGTGATGGCTTGTCATTTGACTCCACACACCGTGTGTATCAAAATTTTCATCTATCTTTCTACCGTTTAGTATCAATCCTCTACAATCGGCAGACGCTAACTCCTCAGGCGTATATATACGTAAAGCCTGAGCCATGTCCAGTAAAGACATGTGGCGCATCGAACCGCCTAACAAAAATCTAATAAAAGAACGATCGGTTAAACTAGCTACCCGATCATTCAACTCTATACTACATAACAATTCTTCACACCATACTTTATATACAGGTCTACGTATGGTGAATAAACATATCCAGTCATTAAAAGAAGAATTACCATACCTCTGTACAAGTAATTCCCTAATTGGCCCGGCCAATTCTACAGCTTCTAAGGGTCCCCATTCTATGACCCTTGGTACCTCAACAACCTTAGAATGAAGAGTATGCAAACCCCTTTGATATTTTGGATAATCTATCCAAAGTCTGTCAAATTTCAGGTTCGGGTGCAACTCTTCCAAGTGCATATCGGAAAAGGTCATGACTGGATGAGGTACATCCTGCTTGTAGTAGTTATCCACCTCCTGTTGTTCCAAATTCTCAGCAGGAGCATTGCGGGCTTGGGATGAAGATTCACCCCTTTCATTCTGCAAAACACATCAAACACAATTTTTGTGCATCCAAATATGCATTAGTGTCAGCAAAATCATCAATCAAAATAATTACAATGACATTATCAATTTATATCAAACTTAAGCTTATTTTCACATTTTTATCAAATCTACACTTTTTCAAATAAGCATATACGAAAATGTTCGCCAAGTTCATAAGCATTCAACTCAAATAACATGTCAAAATAATCATTACTAGCAATTAAACAAGTCTCAAATGGCATTATCTTTCAAAAATCAAGTTCATGAATTTTAGACTTGAAAAAGTCCACTTTAATTTTCAAAATCATGTTTAGGCTCAAAGTTTGGATCATTTAACTACCTAGACATGTTACACTACTCAATTTAGCAACAATTCATGACAAAAATCGGCCATAACCAGTTTATATCAAAAAGCCCCAAATTTGCTCAAGAACACAAACCCTAGATTATTCAAAATTTGAAGTTTAAGGCTTCTAATCATGTTAAACAGCATCAATCTAGGTTATACAAGCATGATACATAAACAATTTAAGCCTAATTACACTAAAAAGCATCAAAATCAAATTGGGGAAAAAATAGCTCAATAACACTTAATTTCGAATTAAATGGTGTTTAGGTGTAGAAATTTACCGTTTTTCTTGAGTAATTCTTAGATAGCATCCTTCTCAACATGATTTTAGCAAAAGATTTGGTGATTAACGGTTAAAAATTGGTATTTTTGGGGTGTTTTTGGGTGGTTTTTCGGAGTTTTTCGCAGCAGTTTTCGGGTGTGGAGTGTGAAGCTGAGCTGTTGCAGCTCTTATTTTTTTTCTGTAATCCGGTCCTCCCGCGAGTCGCGGGGATTTACCCTCCAAACTCCGCGAGTCGCGGAGTTTGGTATTTTTTTTTTTTTTTTTATAATCATTAACTTTTGAAAACAATTAAGAAATTAATTTTAAAATTTTGTTTCCCTTATTATTTAGGACGAGGTCGTTTCGGATCGATGTCCTAGTCCGTCCTTCGACAAAATTTTAAAATTTGTCTTTTTGTAGCGATTGTTTTAAAAGCTAAGATTTTTGGGTTTTTTAATTTGTTTGGCATACTTTAAATCAATAAGATTAAAAATAATGATAATAAAAGTTCTCGTCCCTCCCTCGGGTAAAGCAATTTCGTTTCAAAGACCTAGTCTTCAACTTACGACGAATTTTAAAAATCATATTCTTAACTTAATGAGATAAAGTAAATTTTTGTTTTTAAATTCACACAACTTAAATATAAAATTCAAAATTAATATTAAAAATTCACACCAAACTTAAAATTTGAAATGCATAAAATTAAAAATTAATATTTTAAAAATTAAAAATTCACACCAAACTTAATTTAAAAATTTATAAATTCATATCAAACTTATATTAATTTTTCAAATATTTACAATTTTAAATATATTGTTTTTACAAAGTTTACAATATTAATTTAAGATTTAAATATTAATTTTTAAAATATGGTAAAAATAAAATTAAAAATCTTTTTGTCTTTTTATCCCACTTTAATCAATCAAATATTATCAAAAATATGCGCCCCTCTTTTCGGTAAAGTAATTTCGGTTCCAAGACCTAATTTAACTCATGACGAATTTTTGAAATATTTTGGGTTGATTGATTAAAGATATTTATACCTTAAGAATAAACGTTAAATTTCGCAGTGATGTAATAAATTTTTGAATGATATCAATAATTTCGGTCGCCAAACCTAATTTTATTCAATACCAAATTAATACTTTTTAGCGAACAAATTAGCGTTTATTATCAAAAGGTTAAAAAAATAAAAAAATAAAAACTGTACAGACATACCTGTGAAATAGATTTCTTAGTTATATGATCTATCCCATTCATAAGATAGTCGGTTTAATTGGTTTTCCATGGCTACATAGGCGTAACCTCGAGCATTCAGTGTCTTTTCTTCTAAACATATGAACGGTCCGTCTCTGCATAAAGTAACAAATTCGGTATTTGAATAGGTTTGATTATTTGAACATTTACCTCCATGTGACCATTTTCTGCATTTGTGACATCTTTCTAGGTGTCGTGCTCTTCTTTTCGCTGCGGATTTTGATTTTCCTTTACCAAATTGTAACTTATTATCTTCGCATCTGGATTCTTTTCTAACTCCGTCCATTCTTTCTCTGATTACTGATACTATTTCACTCGGGAGTATATCATTATTTCTTTTAGTGATCAAAGCGTGTAGCATTAGACCATGGTTTAGTTCACAGGCAGTCTTCATTTCGTAAAAACCTAAAAAAAATAAAAATTCAGAATGGGGGGAGAAGACTAGTTCTTTAGGGTCTGCTAGGGAAAGACCATTCGGGTTCCATTTTCGAGAACTACATGAAAACAGACAATCTAACTCTAACAGAAATACATATTATCCTTTAAAGACTTGATTCTCCCCACACTTAGTTAGCTGTGGTGTCAAAATTGTGATTAACTTCGTTGTCGACTTCCATCGGACCATGTATGTAATGTTTAACTCTGTGACCATTAACTTTAAATTCTATCCCATTTGAATTTATTAATTCTATCGTTCCGTATGGGAAAACTCTTTTGACTATGAATGGTCCAGACCATCTTGATTTCAATTTTCCAGGAAATAGCTTGAATCGTGAATTGAAAAGAAGAACTCTGTCTCCTTCTTTAAATTCTTTTGAACTTCTGATTCTTTTATCATGCCATTTCTTCGTTCTTTCTTTATAGATTAACGAATTTTCGTATGCTTCATGTCTTAATTCTTCTAATTCATTTAGTTGACTTAATCGTAGACGTCCGGCTTCATGTAAATCAAGATTACATGTCTTCAAAGCCCAAAATGCTTTGTGTTCAATTTCTACTGGAAGATGACATGCTTTTCCATAAACAAGTCTAAAAGGTGTGGTTCCAATTGGAGTTTTGTAGGCTGTTCTAAAAGCCCAGAGTGCATCCTCCAATTTAATGGACCATTCCTTCGGATTTGATCCTACGGTTTTCTCTAGAATACGTTTTAAAGCTCGGTTGGTATTTTCAACTTGTCCACTTGTTTGTGGATGATATGCGGTGGAGATTTTATGAGTTACTCCATATCTTTTAAGAACTTTCTCAAGTTGATTATTACAGAAATGAGTACCCCGATCACTTATTAAAGCTTTCGGTGTTCCAAACCTTGCAAAAAGACGTTTTAAAAAGTTGACTACAACTCGTGCATCGTTAGTTGGGAGAGCTTGTGCTTCCGCCCATTTAGATACATAATCAATGGCTACGAGTATATATAGATTATTATTAGATTTTGGAAATGGACCCATAAAGTCAATACCCCAAATGTCAAATACTTCACATACTTGGATGACATTTTGTGGCATTTCATCACGTTGACTTATTTTTCCGGCCCTTTGACATGTATCACAGGATTTGCAAAGAAGGTGTGCGTCTTTGTAAATTGTAGGCCAATAGAATCCAGCTTCATAAACTTTTCCTGCTGTTAGTTGAGGCCCATAATGCCCTCTTGTTGGTCCTGTGTGACAATGGTTTAAAATTTTACTAGCTTCATCTCCAAATACACATCGGCGTATTATTTCATCGGGACAACTTTTAAACAGATGTGGATCTTCCCAGAAATAGTGTTTTATATCACTGAAGAATTTCTTTCGTCTTTGGTACGATAATCCTTTTTCAAGGAATCCACAAACTAAGTAGTTTGCATAGTCTGAAAACCATGGGATTTCTTTATAATCTATCTTCAACAGATATTCATCAGGAAAGTTGTCTTGTATGGCTGATTCATTCAGAACTTCTAATTCGGGATTTTCAAGACGAGAAAGATGATCAGCGGCGAGATTTTCTGCTCCTCTTTTATCTCGGATTTCAATATCAAACTCTTGTAAGAGTAAGATCCAACGGATTAATCTTGGTTTAGCATCTTGTTTTGAAAATAGGTATCTAAGAGCAGAATGGTCGGTATAGACCACCGTTTTTGCTAGAACGAGATATGATCGAAATTTGTCAAAAGCAAAGACAATAGCAAGGAGTTCTTTTTCAGTAGTTGTATAGTTCGTTTGTGCTCCTTGTAATGTCTTACTAGCATAATATATAGGTTGAAATCGTTTTTCAATCCTTTGTCCTAAAACGGCTCCCATTGCAAAATCACTTGCATCGCACATTAGTTCAAATGGTAGATTCCAATTTGGTGTTATCATGATCGGCGCATTAGTGAGTTTTTCTTTAAGAATATTAAAAGATTTGATACACTCATCTGAAAAGATGAATGGAGCATCCTTTTCTAGGAGTTTATTCATAGGAGTGGCAATTTTAGAAAAATCTTTTATGAAACGTCGGTAAAAACCGGCATGCCCTAGAAAACTCCTAACTCCTCTAACATTTGTGGGATGTGGAAGTTTAGCAATTACATCTACTTTAGCTCTATCCACTTCAATTCCTTCTTTTGAAATTTTATGTCCAAGAACGATGCCTTCTTTAACCATGAAATGGCATTTCTCCCAATTAAGTACTAGATTTGATTTTTTGCATCTAATTAGCATTCGTTCCAGATTAACTAGACATGATTCAAATGTATCACCAAAGACTGAAAAGTCATCCATGAAAACTTCCATGCATTCTTCTATCATGTCGTGAAAAATCGCCATCATACACCTTTGAAAGGTTGCAGGGGCGTTGCAAAGTCCAAATGGCATGCGTTTGTAAGCAAAAGTACCATAAGGGCACGTGAATGTGGTTTTCTCTTGATCTTCGGGTGCTATTGGAATTTGAAAATATCCGAAAAATCCATCTAGAAAACAATAGTAACTATTTCCGGCTAATCTTTCCAACATTTAATCTATGAAAGGTAAGGGAAAGTGATCTTTTCTGGTGGCGTCATTTAATTTTCTATAATCAATACATACACACCATCCTGTTACAGTCCTAGTAGGAATAAGCTCATTTTTCTCATTTGTAATGACAGTCATGCCACCCTTCTTAGGTACGCATTGAACTGGGCTTACCCATGGACTATCAGAGATTGGATATATCAAACCTGCATCTAGCAGTTTAATAATCTCTTTCTTAACTACATCTTGCATATTAGGATTTAGTCTTCGTTGGCGTTGCACATACGTTTTATGACCTTCTTCCATAAGGATTTTATGTGTGCAATACGAAGGACTTATTCCTTTAATATCATGAATCTTCCATGCAATGGCTGGTTTATGAGCTTTCAACACAGAAATGAGTTGTGATTTCTCATTTTCAGTAAGAGAAGACGATATTATTACAGGTAATTCAGATTCACCATGTAAATAAGCGTATTCCAAATGGTTTGGAAGTGGCTTTAACTCTAATTTCGGAGGTTCTTCTATCGATGATTTATATCGATATCTGTCTTCTTCTTTTAGCATTTGAATTTCTTCTGTTGTTGGTTCATATCCATTAGCTATAAGTGTAGCTAACATTTCAGCTTCATCAATTGGTTCATTACCTTCTCCTAAAGAACATTCTCCTGTTCCTTGTAATTCTGGAAATTCTTCTAATAATTCTGCATGTGCATCTATAGTTTGAATATAATAACATGTATCATCTGCAGATTGTGGTTGTTGCATTGCTCTATCAACTGAAAAGGTAACACTCTCATCCTCTATACTTAGGGTCAGTTTCTTACCGAACACGTCTATCATTGCTTTAGCCGTGTTTAAGAATGGTCTTCCTAATATGAGAGGAACTTGAGAATCTTCTTCCATGTCAAAAACAACAAAATCTACTGGAAATACTAAAGTACCAACTTTAACTAGCATGTTCTCCATTATCCCTCTAGGATATTTTATTGATCTATCGGCTAGTTGTATGCTTATTCTGGTTGGTTTCAATTCTCCAAGGTCTAGTTTAGCGTATAGTGAATACGGCATTAGATTTATACTAGCACCTAAGTCTGCCAATGCTTCTATTGAACTAAGACTACCCAGAAAACATGGAATTGTGAAACTTCCTGGATCAGATAATTTTTCTGGTATCTTATTCAACAGCACTGCTGAACAATTAGCATTCATAGTAACAGCCGAGAGTTCTTCCATTTTCTTTCTATTTGAGATTAGATCTTTCAAGAATTTAGCATATCTAGGCATTCCTGAAATCACATCAATGAAAGGAAGATTTACATTTATCTGTTTAAACATATCCAAGAATTTGGATTGCTCGGCTTCAAGTTTTTCTTTCTTCATTTTACTCGGGTAAGAAAGTGTTGGTTGGTATGGTTTAACATAAGGTTTATCCTTAACTGTGTTATCTTCATTATCCTTTTCAACTACCGGTTCTTTTTCCTTATCTTGATCAGGTTGTGGTTCTTGTGGAGTAGGAATAGTTTCATCAGAAGTTACAGGTATTTCAGGTGGTTTAAGTGTTGTACCACTTCTTGTGGTAATGGATTTAGCTGTTTCATTCCGGGGGTTAGCGTTTGTATCACTAGGTAGACTTCCCGGTTTTCTTTCACCTATTAACCTTGCTAGGTTACTTACTTCTTGTTCCAGATTTTGAATAGAAGCTTGTTGATTTCTAAATGCTTGAGCATTTTGTTCACTGGTTTGTTTCTGAGATGTGAAAAACTGTGTTTGAGTTTCAACTAGCTTCGTCATCATATCTTCTAAATTCGGCTTTTTATCATCGGTTTGTTGTGGTGGTTTGTTTTGAAAATTCGGTCTTTGCTGGTTGTAAGTATTATTGGATACTTGTTGATTGCTAGGACTTTGTTGGTTGTTGTATGGAATATTTCGGTTATAATTCTGGTTTTGATTGTAAATTGGTCTTGGCGGTTGATAATTATTCTGATAATTATTTCCAGGCCTTTGGTTTATGTATGAAATATTCTCTCTTTGTTCCATTGTTAATTCAATACTGAGACAATCTTTTGTCAAATGTGGTCCTCCACACTGCTCACAACTAATTCGTATTGAGTGAATATCCTTAGTCATCTTTTCCATTCGTCTCTCTACAGCATCTCTTTTTGCGGAAATGGAATCTAAGTCATGGCTAGAATCGGCTCTAGCTGCTTTAGATGATCTAATGATATCTTTTTCTTGGTGCCACTCATGTGAGTGGGAAGCAGTATTATCAATAATTTTGTAAGCATCAGTTTCGGTTTTCTTCATAATAGAACCACCAGCTGCTATATCTATGTCTTTTCTTGTAGTGATGTCGCATCCTTGGTAGAATATTTGTACTATTTGACAGGTGTCTAAACCATGTTGCGGACATCCTCTTAATAACTTTCCATATCTTGTCCACGCCTCATATAGAGTTTCATTTGGTTTCTGTGTGAACGTAACAATTTCTGCTTGAAGTCTTACGGCTTTAGATGCAGGAAAGAATTGTTTAAGAAATTTGTCAACTAAAACATCCCATGTATCAATCGCCCCTTCCGGTAACGATTCCAACCAATCTTTGGCTTCTCCCTTTAAAGTCCAGGGAAATAACATGAGATATATCTGTTCATCCTCCACTTCTCGGATTTTAAATAGTGTGCAGATCCTATTAAAGGTACGTAGATGTTCATTTGGATCTTCCTTCGGCGCACCACTAAATTGGCATTGATTAGTCACCATGTGTAAAATTTGTCCTTTGATTTCATAATCTGGCGCATTAATGTCTGGATGAGTAATTGCGTGACCTTGGCCAGTGCGTTTAGCTCTCATTCGGTCTTCCATACTTAAAGGTTCCAGATTCTCCATAATTGAATTTGTTGAATCGGTATCACTAGATGATTCTGATTTAATGGTTCGTTCCTCAACAATCTCTGTTTGAATGATTGGTGGTTCCGGAGGAAAGTTTAGTGGTTCAGGATCTACGAACCGTTCCTGAATATTCTCCGGATTCTCAATTGTGATGTCGGGTTCAAAAAATGGATTATCGGAAATTTGAACTGAAGTACTTGGTCGACTGGATGACGATTCTAAAGAAAAATCAACGGCGGTTATATTTGCTAAATGTCTTGATCTAGTTACAGGTGGTGAACGTACAAAAGGTGATGAACGTCTTGCTCGGTGCATTCACTGAATATCCTATTAGTTTTTAAAAGGAAAGAAAAATTATAATAAGTTATCCAATCAATAGACTTTTCTGATTTTGCCCACGTTTCGAATAGCCAAAAGATGCAGCAGAGGGGCAGGATTCGTTTGGTCTCAATATAATTGAGGACTGTTTGGCTCCAATAACCCGGTCCACGTACAAATCCAACTATTACTACGAACCAGAAAATTTTGATGTCTATCAATTTAACCACTTAAAATAAATTTTCGTAATTTTAAGAAATTTAGATAAGAAGTAGAAAAAATTCTAAGTCCTAAAAACTAGAATGGCGAGAAATAAGAGAGAAAAAGAGTTCGTCGAAAAAGGTTGAAAAAGAAAAAATGGTTGAAAAATAAAAGGTGACGGAAAAATAAAAGAAACTTATAAAAACTTAAAAATACTTGACTAACCTAACCTTATTACTACAACTAACTTAAAATTATAATCGCAAATTGAAATTACTAATTGGAATGACAATTGGTACATAGTAAAAGGTCTAAAAATATTAAAGCTTACAGGAGAAACTAAATCCCAAATGGAAATAACTTAAAAAGAAACTAAAACTTAAAAAGGCGTCGCAAAATTCTAAAGCACCTAAATCTTAGTCTAAAGAAAAAGCACTTAAGGAATTCTACGGCAAAGCCTAAAAATCTAGGAGTAAAAATAACTATAGCAAAAACTAAGTTTAAAATTAAATATGAGCGAAAGATACAAATATTACGCTACAACGATTAAAAAGGGACAAAATATAAAAATATATAAAAAGTTGTAAAAAGTACAATTTTTATAAAAATATTATTTTTATATTATTTATTTAATAAAACTACTAATTTTACAATTTAATTAAAACTAATTAATACTAAATACATAAATTAAATAAAAAGTAAAAGTAAAAATAAAACTAATTATAATAATAATACATAATTAGGGTTTAATAATAATTAATTAATAATTACCGTAATTAATGCTGAATTAGGGCTTCCTGTTCGCGTGTCAGAGAAGCTCCGCGAGTTGCGGTAATTAATGAAGAAAACCCCGCGAGTCGCGGGGTTCAAAAATTCAGATGACAGCTTATAATTTCAACGCGTTTTTCTTTATTTTTTTTTTATTTTCTGTTTTCTGTTTTTAAATAAATAAAAGATATTAAAATAAAACTTATATTTTTATAAACTAAAATAAAAATAAAGAAACTTATAAAACTTAAATATTTAACAAAATCTTAAAAATACTTATATTTTTGTTTTTCTTTTTATATTTTCGAATATTTAAAACGTATTTTTACAAAAACGACTTTTAATAAAAGTAAACAAAAAAAAAATCTTTTTTTTTTTTTTTTATTAGCGTTGCGCTTCCGGCGTTTAAGAGTGTTCCCCGGCAGCGGCGCCAAAAATACTTGATGTTATGCGAGGTGTATATAAAATAGTTATTAATTTTAGCAGAAAACACTATTAAATACGATACAATTTTACACAAGATATTTATTTATTTATAGAATGGATATACTTAAACCTTGCTACAACACTTATAGGCAGTGTACCTAATCGTAAAGTAGTGTAGTTTTTAGTAAGTCCGGTTCGTTCCACAGGGAAATCTTTAAACAAAGCTCAACGCTATATTAGTTTACTTTTATAAAAATACAAACATATATATAAGTAATATTATTATTATAAAGGGGGGTTTTTACCGTTTAATGACCGGTTTGTCGATTTTAAAACTTTAGTCGCAGTTAAAACCTAATGTAAAATATAAAATAAATACAAGACTTAAATTAAAGCGTAAAGTAAATAATGATAATGAAATTGCGAATAATAAAAGTGCGATAAAATAAAATTGCGATAATTAAAAAGTATGATAATTAAAAGTGCGATTAAATAACAAAAAATGCTATAATTAGAAGTGCAATTAAATATAAAATAAAGGAAATTAAATATGAAATAAAAGAATTATGCTTATTTAAACTTCCGTAATCATGATGTTTGACGTGTTGATTTTAGTTTTATGCCCATGGGTTAATTGTCCTTTGTCCTGGATTATTTAATATGTCCGTCTGGTTTTTGTCCATAACAGTCCATCAGTCATAAATATAAAGTGCGAGTGTCCTTGTCAAATTATTATTATACCCGAAGTTAAATATTCCAACTAATTGGGGATTCGAATTGTAACAAGGTTTTAATACTTTGTTTAATGAATACACCAGGTTATCGACTGCGTGTAAACCAAGGTTTTACTACTTTGTTAACAATTACACCAATTACCCTTGAATGTAATTTCACCCCTGTTTTAATTATTCTAGTGGCTATTAATCCATTCCCGTGTCCGGTTAAATGAACGATTATTCGTACGTATAAATACCCCGCCCATCGTGTCCGATTGAGTGTATATGGTAATTTATAGGGACGCCCAATTGTAAATCTTTATATTAACATTAACAAACTTTCATTTAGTTAAACAAATATAAAGCCCATTAATAGCCCATAGTCTAATTTCCACAAGTGTCGTTCTTTTGTCCAAACCCCAATTATGGTACAAAGCTCAATTACCCAATTTTAGTAATTAGCCCAACATCATGATTACTTCGTTTTAAATAAGCATAATAATAACTTAGCTACGAGACATTAATATAAAAAGGTTGAACATAACTTACAATGATTAAAAATAGCGTAGCGTTACACGGACAGAATTTCGACTTACACCCTTACAACATTCGCTAACATACCCTTATTATTAGAATTAGAATTATAATTAAAATTAAAATTAAAATATAAATTATATATATATATATATATATATATATATATATATATATATATATATATATATATATATATCGTATATATGAGAGAAGAGAGAAATAGATTATGAAATTTTGATCAGAATTCGGTTTGCTTTATAGGGATTTTTGATTTTTGGGGCTCCGCGACTTGCGGTGAATTTTGCCTTCAAACTCCGCGAGTCGTTGAGTTTGAAATTCCAGCTCACATCTTGGAGTCTTTCTCTGCCGACGGTTTTTATTATATATATAATATATATATATAATTAATATAATTAATTATATATTATATTATATTTATATACATAGTTAACTTGTAATTTTTAGTCCGTTGCGTCGAGCGTTAAGAGTTGACTCTGGTCCCGGTTCCGGATTTTCGAACGTCCTTGCGTACAATTTTATATTTTGTACTTTGCGTTTTGAATCTTGTACTCTTGTAATTTCGAGACGTTTCTTATCAATAATTGGAACCTTTTTGATTGTCTTTTGTACTTTTGAGCTTTTTGGTCGTTTGCGTCTTCAATTCGTCGAATCTGTCTTTTGTCTTCACTTTTTATTATTTAAACGAATATCACTTGTAAATAGAACAATTGCAACTAAAAGCTTGTCTTTCTTGAGGAATAATGCTATGAAATATATGTTCGTTTTTAGCATTATCACCCGCCACTATACTCTCCGAGATCCAAGCACAAACTTTTTCATGGTTTTCCAAAAGATCAAAGAAATCATCATTAGAATGGCACCAATGGCTCATCAACCCATCGTTTTACACATCCTTGAACATTCAAAGAATGGGTATCGGCTAATTCGGCCTCAAAGCCCGCATAGACGCACGAAGACATGTCTTAGATCCCCATTATTCACTTGGTTAAATGTGTAGTAGTAGTCAACTTTGTCATCGCAAGTGCGGTACTGTCTGTCTACTCCTACCCAGCTTGATCTCGTTCAAGTGCTGCGGTGTTTAATGTCTCTACGTTCATGTTTTTTCGTGTGTTCCAGTTTTTTATCGTACTTTTTACATAATACATTGCATCTCCATATTGTATAGATCATAGAACTTTGTAATTATCCATTATATGAATGAAAGTTTTACTTGCTTTTCAAAAAAAAAAAAAATATCTTGTATCGTAATAAGATCTCGTTTAATATTATCATACAGTGAACTATATGAATAAATACATCAAACAATCAACACATTACACATGATACTCAATATGGAGAATTAATTGTCTACCAATTAAGAGATTATTTAATTCATCTATATCTCATGCCCAGTTTGTAAAAAAGCAGTAGATATACTAACAGTTCATATGTCATATAGCATATATCAGTATTCTTAAGTACGATCTATATATACCACATATCATATTGTTAAACGCAGCAACAATTTACGACTTCATATGATTAAATTCAGTTTCGTAAGGGAACACAAATCTGTTTAAGTTTGTAGGAAATATGGATACGAAACTGAAACAATTATACATATTATCATAAACATAATAATCAGATAGACAATATGTATAATAAATAATCATAATAAGAACGAAAAAGGATAGAACGATCTAACCGATTTGACGATCTAACCGAATAGAAGGGTTGAACCGGGCTTGTGTTTGACACAATTCCCTTAAACATATTCGACGTCTGTTCCCAGGGTACACCGGTCCGAAGCAGCGTACTGCCGGACTTGAACACTTGCCTGAAAGGTAACCGGAACGGGGAGACCTTGTTGCGGCTGAGAGGAAACTCTAATCATATAAGAATGCTTATATGATTTTTGATATGTCTTTCTACAAAGCCTAAGGCCTTTATTTATAGTGGAGACTATAGCCTTATGTTTGTTCCCACAACCGATGTGGGACAAAAACTAGAACTTCTAGATTTTGCACCAAATTAGCAACTTTGAGATTCGATATCTCATTCACATTTAATCCGTTTTGGACACTCTTTAACTCGTTTTAAAGCCCTCGTCAAAGACTACAAAACTCACTAAATAGTTACGATATATGTCACTCGAACATATAATTATTTGTGTTCAAAGTTTGGTGAAAACACACGTTTTTATCAATTTTTCCAACATGCACCTCGTAGATGAAGCACTTAATTACTTTGACTAACGTTTATTAGAGTCAGGTACTAACCGCACAAAATGTGCAAATATTAAGTTCATCCGTGTAAAAAATAAATTTTAAGTCCTTATGGAGAAATTTTGAACAAACTTTAAGAACCAATCGCATAATTTTGTGTATAATTTATTGTAAATAAAATAAATATTTTACTAACTGTCTTCAATATCATGAAATTGAACCAGTAACCGAGATTACAAATTTTAAGCTCATGTTTACTTTTGTTTATACCGCCAGGAGTCTCCACATCTTTTAATTCGTCTTCAGAGTCGTTTCTTTGTAGTTGATGTGTAGAATCAGGTATAAAATTTATATTAGGAAAAACACCGGTTATTAGAACTATTACACAACCACGGGCAGTGTACCCGATCGTGTAGTAGTATAGATAATGGTTTAGTCCGTGTATTGTTCTAAGGACAGTTGTATGAGTCAAACTACAATTAGAAACTATATTATGATTAACTAAGTAAATGAAACTAAAGGTACAAGATATTTTGGTTTTGCCCTTTAACGATGGGCTAATCAAGACAAGTTCTAGTTTACAAGTAAAGAAATGTTTTTGGTATTTTTGGTTTTAAACAATTGTAAATAAAGCAAGTAAGATAGTTTGATTTAGATCAAGGAGAAGAAATGTTCATCTAGATCTTCTACCCTCGGTATTGGATGTATGTTTTAGTTATTAAGACCCGATTGAATGATTATGTGTGTAAGTTACCTATTAGATTCACCAAGAGTTCTCTTTAGTAAACACGCAAACACAATTACAAGATCAAGAGTTCACTTTTCACTATAGTTCTTGTGTTTGTAACCAAATAACTATGCTAGTTTAAAGACTTGAAACTTGACTTCTATGTTCATAGTTGTCAATAATTGTACAAACGTTCGTTGCATACAATTCATCCCTATATCGTTTAATCGTTTGAATCTAATTTACCCCTTGGTCCGGTTTAGTAAACAATCAATCTAAGACAAGTTGATTGTAAATCAATATGATAAATCAACAAGAGTTCTCTTTATCAACAACATATCAATTAACTAGATACAAATGATTTTAACTTCAATAAGCATGTTCTTGATTCAAGCTTAAAACTATCACACATAATACATACAATCAATAAGATTACATCCAATACTTTGGTTATTAATCTAGACAAACATTATGGAATTAGCCAACAATCATTTTAACAAACAAAACAGTAATCAAATGATAAGAAGAATCCATTGTTTGAGAACAAGAAATCAACCTACTAGAAGAATAAATCTTGGATTGAGAAGGATTTGAATCTTGATTCTTGGATGTTAGACTACTTGAAAGAGCTTGAAATTCTCCAAAAATGCTCCTAAATTCGTCTCCAGAACTGATCTGATCGTCTCTGAAAGTCTCCTCAATAATACACATATAAAGTAGCTCAAAAGTGCAAGACAGCTTGTTCAACTACTTTTGGACGGCGTCCCATTTCACTAAGCTTTTGGACGGCGTCCAAATGGTCTTGGTCAGGTTTCTTCATTTTGTAACAACTTCTGTCTGTACACCCCGTTATACTGGACGGAGTCCCAAGATTTTGGACGGAGTCCAGCATAACTGAAGCCTTGTTTCGGCCTTTTAAACCATTATTTCGACCCTAACTTGTACGGGATCGACCATGATGATAATATTACTCATAAAATGGCTATAAATCATCAAAGATTCTTCACGATTCACTTTTCGATACCTATTTTCATTTCCTTGCATAATGCTATCGTAAAGCCTTCAAGTATCCTTAAATTGAGATGAATTTGCTTGATATTGCGAGAGATATACATGACTAAATTGAGCAATATCAAAACCCCCCACACTTAAACCTTGCTTGTCCTCAAGCAATTCTTTCTTACAAAGTAGAAAAATATCAAACATACTCACACAATTTAGAGTACACACATCACACAAATTATGCGAAGCACACGAAACACATGCTTTAAGTAGAACACACCATTATTGTAATCACACTCACACTATATGGAACACACGCACACTTCATAACCTTGGCAAACATACACAAGAATCACACACATTATGAAACACATACACACGCATTTTGAGTGATTTAGAGATTAGGATCAATGAACTTGTTGCAATATCTGAAAAGTTTAGTCCTAAGGAAAACAGGACTTGTGAAAACGTTTTATGATTTTAAAAATGGCATGTTAGTTTTTACACTAAACACATATTCCGGTTTTCTCAAAGTCCGGTTGAGGGTATTTGCAAGTTTTGCATAAATGCGTGCGGGTTTCCCGCTCTTGGTCAAGCCAAGCCTTCCCACGGAACTTAACATCATAGTGATGTTGGTTAGAAAATAATGTAGCTTAGGAAGATACTACATTACGTCCGGATATCATCGAAAATCATGAGTTGATCATCTAATCCGTTAAATCAATCATAGAGATTGAGGTTCATCAGGCTTAAAAGCTGATATCTCACATTTTCAGAGGTTATCCACTGGGAATCTGATCAATCACTAATTTTTGTATCATGGTGCGCTTCCCATTTGACGAGACAGATCTCCCTCAATGAGATAAGTCTGACCACCAATTTCCCTGTTTGATGTTGAGGCCTGGTGGATTTCCAGCTGATGTTAGAGAAGACTTTTCAAAATTGTTCATCAACCTACAGCTGGTCGGGACTACAAACTTCTGAAGTATATCAGCAAGTGTGTCATTAATCGAATGGGTAATAAAGAAGTGGTCGGATGCAACATTGTCCTTGTTAGGAGAAACAATGAGGATGGCCCTGTTTAAATTTTCGATCTGGCGCGAGGTCCGGTTTTCGACCAAGCTATGCAATCACCGCTCTCTCACGGTTTACACCCGTTTTGGTACAGGTGACCTACAAGTTAGTTGTAGTAAACTAGTAGGATTTTCATTCAAATAAATAAATGATAGGGCAACTTCAAAGACAATTAATAATTTAAAACATCACTCAACATTCCTTTTAAAATGACTTTTTCGGACAAAATGTATGTAAAATGGTTCTTGGACATGTTCGTTTCTAAGTCAACTCGTAAAAATTTTTAAAATCTCGAGACAATTTACATTCCCCCCCCTCACACTTGAATTCATGCAATGCCCTCATGTCATGATAAATAGATTAAATTGTAGAGGGCATAGTGTGAAGGTGATAATAAAAAATTTGAAATTTTGAACCTTAAACTCGTGTAACAAAGCAGACGCATACCGCTAAACTTACTGCCAGCATGAGAACATCGTCCATTTCTCGATTAGTATCATACACACATCATAATATCCAAATGTTGCTAAACTTAATGCCAGTATTTGAAGTTCAGTCCAGCTGCACAGATTAACAAACTACACAAATAATACTAAAGGCAAAGGTGTTTATATAACCACAACCATCACCAAATTAGTTCAGCAAACCATACAGTTATTCGAAAGAGTCGAAGAGCATAAAGTATTTTAAAACAAATCACCACACACAAATTTAGAAAATAGTCTGAAACATCATGATCAAAGGCACGCAGGCCTTAACTGGATTAGTTGTTGCATAGCCAAAAGTAGCTTCCCGAACCATCTCTGTTCGGGCGTCCCTGGGGGTATTGCTGCTCAAACCTGTTTCTAGCATCCTGCAAAGAAGAGTTAGCATCATAAATCGGGTATGGAGGAGGTGAGTTTTGCGGATCGGTATAGTATGTGGGCGTCTGGCGTGTCGTTTCATAGTAGTGCTCGGTTCGGAATTAAACAACTCAGTGTTATGGTTATTCCAATCAATACCATAACACATCCATCCCTGATCATGTACTGAAGCAATCTGGCGTTGCTCCATCCTTTGTTGACTTTCCCACATACGATTGTTATGCCTCCTTTGCTCATTTTTACTCACCCTCATATTCTGCACATTAATAACCAAATTATCCCAAAAAGTTTGGGAAGGTGCCCAACTACCATGCTCATGAACATCGGTTTGAGCGGCCATCTCTTCTTCCTCTTCTTCAACTTCCACGTTCACATTCGCCCCACTACTACTTGCACCACCTGCTACAAAAGGCACTAAACGACCGTTTCTGTCGTTCATAAGGATTTCAGCGTTTATGTAAGAAATTTTCTTCAATGGTTTCATCTTTTGTTCACTTTCTACTAAATGACTAAAATCAACATTAAAGTGACGGGCAATAGCAGTGATGTAGTGGCCTCCAAGAAGTGGGGTTTGTTTCCTCGTTTCGTTAGATATCTAAAGCAAGTAACAACCTATGAACCCCGGAATGTCTGTGCATCGATTGTTCTTGATTAGGTGCATTAACCAAAGATCGTTTGACTTAATCTTTTCATTTCCTTCAACCCTCGCATTAAAAGTGCATGCGATTAGTCGATGTAGGAGCCTGTCATTCGGCCTTTCAATTTCACTATACCACACTCGGCTTAATTTAAAAGTTGGAGTTGCGTCGCGCTTTGCAATATTATGCCAGAAATTTATCTCATTGAATACTCTTTGAGCTCTATAATTAGCTTCGTACAAGAAAACACAAAGAGTCTGATCATCAAGCTCCCCATAAATTCCCAGGACTCGACATAGGTCAATTCTGCTCAACTTTCGGTCTTCCCCACCTAGTCTGAACCTAAGAAATTCATCTGAACGTGGTTCCCTGACGTAGTTTAGCCTCATTATGGACAGAAATTCTTTGCATAAAATTGGATAAACCGCGTCATGTAAACTGAAAATCTGTTCCCATGGACGAATAATCTGCCCATTAAATTTTAATGCTAACATACGTTCAACTTTGGTGCGCATATTGGCTTCTTCTAAAGGATCCCATAATAAATACCAAGTGGTGTTTGTCGGCCTTGGATTCACTCGAGTAAAATCCGCATGATAATCATCGTGATTTCTTACATATTCCAACCAAGTTCTTGGATCAATTTCCTCCTCTTCTTCTTCTTCTTCTTCTTTTGCATAACGACGTTGATCCTGAGGTGGTGGCGGTGGAATGTTTTGGCTTCTAGTGATTCGGCCTCTCTTTTATCCACCTCTGTCTTGGCTTGATTGTCCCTACACAACACAATAACATCAAACAAAACAACATAGAAACCATTGTGTTAGTGTTAGAAAAAACAAACTCATCCAAGTAGCAAAGTGAATTAATCAATCCATAACATCATTCATCATTCAAAAGTCATAGTGAATCACTTGAGAAAAGTTGTATTTTCAAATTAATTTGCCAAAGTCAATCAAAGTCAACACAGGTTCTAAAATACAATTTCTAAAATGTGGATCACAAGTTCACCATTAATCATCAACTCAGGAGCCAAACATATTGCATTAATAATCATTGGTCATAACATGAGAGACTTGCATTTTAAAGGTTCAACAATTTCCATTCAAAGTATAATGCAAATATCACAATTTAGTTCAAAGTGACCATTATTCTATCATCTTGCAATTACATTTTAGCATACAACACTATCAACTCACTTTAATAGGCCTAAACATGTGAAAATCAAGCATACATATCTTCTTAAGAACATCACAAATCAAAGTAAACTAGAAATTCAATAAAATTCAATTTATGACCCGGCCAAATTGACATCTATATCACCAACAACAAGTGAACACTTCACAAGCTTAATAATCATCACAAACAAACCCAATTTCCTAAACTAAAAGCCTTCATTTCGGATTTAATTTCTTCAAAACCCTAGATTCATATAAAAACCCATTAAACATGTAAATATTGCAAAATCAAGGAATAACAGGTAATTATATCACTAAGGCATGTTAATTGAAGTAAAGAATCATGCAAATCAAACACCTCCACACTTATCTTTCACATACTCATGAATACAAGCATATAAATTAACAAATCAAGAAAGAAAAGTGTGTAATGTAAGTAGCAATACCCGACTAGACATGATTGAAGCACGAAATTAAAGGATGAAATCACGAAATTAGAAGTAGAAATTAGGGTTTGGGGATGTTGGGTCATTTTGTTTGAGAGAAAAACTGATACGGGTGTGTTTGTGGTTGAAAAAAAATGAGAGAGAAAGGTGTTGAATCGAATTTTTTTCTGATCTGATGGATTAGGACGGCATCCATTTTTGGGACAGCGTCCAATTTGCCTTCATGGTGTGACAGCGTCCAAGTTTAAGACGGCGTCCAAGTTTCCTGTACCATCAGGTCTGATCCAAAACACCTGTTAAAAATCCCTGTCTCAGACCCCCGTGTATTTGGACGGCGTCCAGAGAATTGGGACGGTGTCCAAATGTGTGTCAAGTTTAGTTCAGTATGAAACTCATAAATAATCTCAATTTTAACCAAACACAAGTCAATGAAGCTCATATAACCAATTTTTGATCATGTTTCTCATACAAAAACAATATCACAAACGCAAACCACACAAAATAAACTATTTACACATGTGAACTTTGTTTAACGAGTCGTTCATCCAACTCGTTCGTATTTTGATTTAAGCTTTATTCTCGAAGTTGAGGCTAACCTCGTCTTTGATTTCCAGGGGACCATCGACATAGTGTTTGACCCGGTGGCCATTCACCTTAAAAATGTCGCCCTTCCAGTTCACCACTTCAATTATACCATAAGGGTACACTCTTCTAACAACAAAGGTCCCGACCATCGGGATTTGAGCTTTCCTGGTGACAATTTGAAACGGGCATTATAAACAAGGACACAGTCTCCTTCCATGAATTCCTTTGGACTTTTCAATCGCTTATCGTGCCATTGTTTGGTCTTTTCCTTGTAAATTAGAGAGTTGTCATAGGCTTCAAGCCTCAACTCATCCAATTCATTTAATTGGGTCAAACGTAGCCGACCTGCCTCCTTGTAATCCAAATTACATGCCCTTAGCGCCCAATGCGCTTTGTGTTCAATCTCCAAAGGGAGATGGCATGCTTTTCCGTATACCATACGGAAAGGAGTGGTTCCAATAGGTGTTTTGAAATCCGTGCGAAAGGCCCACAATGCATCGTTAAGTTTAATAGACCACTCTTTTGGATTTGCACCAACGGTCTTCTCGAGTATGCGTTTTAGATACCGATTGGTATTTTCCACCTGCCCACTTGTTTTAGGATGATATGATGTTGAAATTTTATGGATAACTCCATAACGTTTCAACACTTTTTCCATTTTCGCATTGCAAAAGTGGGTGCCCCGATCACTAATAAGAGCTTTTGAGTGTGCCAAATCTTGAGAAAAGTTCCATCAAAAAGGTAACTACAACTCGGCCATCATTTGTTGGGAGAGATTTTGCCTCCGCCCATTTGGAAACATAATCTATGGCAACAATTATGTAGAGATAAGAATGAGACTTTGGAAAGAGCCCCATAAAGTCAATTACCCAAACATCGAACACCTAGCATACTTGGATGCTTTGTTGATTCATTTCATCTCGTTTGGTGATTTGAACGGCCCGTTGGCACGCATCACAAGCCTTGCAAACGGCGTGGGCATCTTTGAATATTGTAGGCCAATAGAAACCTGCCTCGTAAACTTTCCTCCCCGTGATTTGGGGACCAAAGTGCCCACCCATTGGACTACGGTGACAATCAAGAAGAATTTGAGTGCATTCCTTTCCCAAAATGCACCTCCGAATTACACCATCTGCGCAACGCCTAAAAAGATAAGGGTCTTCCCAGAAGTAGTATTTTAGGTCACTAAAGAATTTATTTCTTTTCTGATGTGACCAACCGGTTTCTAAGTACCCTCCAACAATGTAATTGGCGAAATCAACATACCACTGGTCTTCCACCTTCTCTACTCGCATGAGGTATTCATTGGGAAAATCATCTTTAATACTCGATTCATGGAGTACTTCAAGATTCGGATTTTCAAGTCTAGAAAGATGGTCGGCCGCGAGATTTTCGGCACCTTTCTTGTCCCGAATCTCGATATCAAATTCTTGTAAGAGCAAGACCCATCTTAGCAATAGAGGTTTGGTATCCGGCTTAGAGAAAAGGTATTTTAATGCCGAATGATCTGTGAAGATAATTGTCTTCGATAGGACAAGATATGATCAGAATTTGTCAAAAGAAAAGACGATAGCAAGGAGCTCCTTTTCTGTTGTTGTGTAGTTTAATTGGGCTCCTTGTAAAGTCTTGCTTGCATAGTAAATGGGTTGAAAAAAAATTTCAACCCGTTGGCCCAAAACTGAACCAACTGCAAAATCCGATGCATCGCACATAAGCTCGAATGGTAGTGACCAATTTGGAGCTATAATTATTGGTGCGTTAACAAGTTTTTGTTTTAAAATGTTGAATGCCTAAGTGCATTCATTAGTGAAAACAAAGGGTGCATCTTTTTCGAGAAGTTTATTCAATGGCGTTGCAATTTTTGAAAAATCTTGCATGAATCGCCGGTAAAACCCGGAATGCCCAAGAAAACTTCTCACACCCTTCACATTTGAAGGAGGTGGAAGGTTGGCAATGACGTCAACCTTTGCTTGATCCACCTGAATACCAACACTTGAGATTTTGTGCCTCAAGACAATGCCTTCTTTAACCATAAAGTGGCATTTCTCCTAGTTTAGCACTAAGTTCGATTTCTCACACCTTATTAGCATTTTCTCCAAATTTAGAAGGCATGAATTGAAAGTGTCACCGAAGACTGAAAAGTCATCCATGAACACTTCCATGCAATCTTCAATCATGTCATGGAAAATGGCCATCATGCACCTTTGGAATGTTGCGGGAGCATTACATAGGCCAAAGGACATTCAGCGGTATGAAAAGGTGTCATAGGGACACGTGAAGGTAGTCTTTTCTTGGTCCTCGGGATAGATTGGAATTTGAAAGTACCCCGAAAAACCATCTAGGAAACAATAAAAGCTATTTCCCGCTAGTCTTTTTAACATTTGATCAATGAATGGTAGCGGAAAATGGTCTTTTCTAGTGGCATCTTTTAACTTACGATAATCAATACATACTCCCCACCCCGTAACAGTTCGTGTAGTGATAAGCTCATCCTTATCATTTGTGGTAACAGTTATACCACCCTTTTTAGGAACACAATGGACTGGGCTTATCCACGGACTGTCTGAGATTGGGTAGATTAGACCTGCATCTAGCAATTTAATGATCTCCTTCTTAACAACATCTTACATATGAGGATTTAGCCTCCTTTGACGTTGCACCACTGGTTTGGAATTTTCTTCCATTAAGATCTTGTGAGTGCAATAAGAAGGACTAGTTCCTTTTATATCATGAATTTTCCATGCAATGGCCGGTTTGTAGGCCTGTAACAAGGAAACAAGGCGATCTTTTTCATGTTTAGAAAGAAGTGAGGAAATAATTACCGGAAGCTTCGAATCCTCCTGAAGGAAAGCGTACTCAAGATGATTAGGGAGCGGCTTAAGCTCCAAAATTAGAGGTTCCTCAATTGAGGGCTTACTCGGGTACTCGCTATTCTTGTTCAGTTGTTCTAACTCTTCTTTAGTTGGTTCATACCCATTTGCCATCAAAGTGGCCATCACATCCATTTCTTCAACAGAAAGTTCTTCATCTCCACTCGCCAAATCCTATACACATATTTCATCCGATTTGGGAAATTCCTGCAAGAACTCATAATGTGAATCTATGCTTTGCATAAAATAATAAGTATCATCTGAAGATTCAGGATATTTCAATGACTTGTCAATTGCAAAAGTCGCACTAGCTTCACCAATTCTAAGGGTCAACTGCTGATCATAAACATCAATGACACATCTAGCAGTATTTAAAAATGGTTGACCCAAAATAATTGGTATTCTGTCATCAACTTCCATGTCTAAAACCACAAAGTCTGCCGGAAAAATCAAATTTCCGGTCTTAACTAACATATTCTCTATTATTCCCCAAGAGAATTTTATAGAGCGATCAGCTAGTTAAATAGCCATCTGTGTGGTCTTAAGTTCCCAAGGGGCTGATTTAAGGTAAATTGAATAGGGCATTAATTTGATACTAGCCCCCAAATCGGCTAATGCCCTCATACAATCAAGGTCACCCATTAGACATGGAATAGTGAAACAACCCGGATCTTGAAGCTTTTCGGGAAGTGTGTTGGACACCAGCGCTAAACATCTAGCATTTAAAGTGACCGATGAAACACTTTCCGTCTTCTTTTCGGTTGGTGAGCATGTCCTTTGAAATGTCCCGTTCATATTGATTATAAACGTTCCATATTAATTGATTTCGTCGCGAGGTTTTGATCTCTATATGAGACATTTTTCAAAGACTGCATTCATTTTTAAAACAACCATAACCGTTATTTTACCTATAAAGGTTTAAAAAGCATTACGTAGATTATCAAATAATGATAATCTAAAATATACCGTTTACACACGACCATTACATAATGGTTTACAATAAGAATATATTACATCAAAAATAAGTTTCTTGAATGCAGTTTTTACATAATATCATACAAGCATGGACTCCAAATCTTGTCCTTATTTTAGTATGCAACAGCGGAAGCTCTTAATAATCACATGAGAATAAACATGCTTAAAACGTCAAGAAAAATGTTGGTGAGTTATAGGTTTAACCTATATATTATCAAATCATAATAATAGACCACAAGATTTCATATTTCAATATACATCCCATACATAGAGATAAAAATCATTCATATGGTGAACACCTGGTAACCGACATTAACAAGATGCATATAAGAATATCCCCTATCATTCCGGGAAATCCTTCGGACATGATAAAAATGAATTCGAAGTACTAAAGCATCCGGTACTTTGGATGGGGTTCGTTAGGCCCAATAGATCTATCTTTAGGATTCGCGTCAATTAGTAGATCGGTTTAGTAATTCTTAGGTTACCAAGCAAAAGGGGCATATTCAGCTTCGATCATTCACCCATATAATGTAGTTTCATTTACTTGTGTCTATTTCGTAAAGCATTTATAAAACTGCATGTATTCTCATCCCAAAATATTAGATTTTAAAAGTGGGACTATAACTCACTTTCACAGAATTTTACTTCGTCGGGAAGTAAGACTCTACCACTGGTCGATTCACGAACCTATAACAAATATGTACATATATAACAAAGTATGTTCAAAATATATTTACAACATTTTTAATACGTTTTACTGTTTTAAGTTTATTAAGTCAGCTGTCCTAGTTAGTAACCTACAACTAGTTGTCCACAGTTAGATGTACAGAAATAAATCGATATATATTATCTTGAATCAATCCACGACCCAGTGTATACACGTCTCAGGCTAGATCACAACTCAAAGTATATATATTTTTGGAATCAACCTCAACCCTGTATAGCTAACTCCAACATTACTGCATATAGAGTGTCTATGGTTGTTCCAAATAATATATATACATGGGTCGATATGATATGTTAAAACATTTGCATACGTGTCTATGGTATCCTAAGATTACATAATATATTAGAATACATGTATAATACAATATAAGTTAGCTAGGATATGATTTGTATAGAATTGTTACAATATTTCCCGTAGCTACAACAATCAAAAGATATCCAATCTTGTTTTACCCATAACTTCTTCGTTTTAAATCCGTTTTGAGTGAATCAAATTGCTATAGTTTCATATTGAACTCTATTTTATGAATCTAAACATAAAAAGTATAGATTTATAGTTAGAAATATAAGTTACAAGTCGTTTTTGTAAAGGTAGTCATTTCAGTCGAAAAAACGATGTCTAGATGACCATTTTAGAAAACATACTTCCACTTTGAGTTTAACCATGATTTTTGGATATAGTTTCATGTTCATATGAAAAATCATTTTCCCAGAAGAACAAATTTTAAATCAAAGTTTATCATAGTTTTTAATTATCCAAACCAAAACAGCCCCCTGTTTCACTACGACGGCGTATATCCGATTTTATGGTGTTCATCGTGTTTCCAGGTTTTAAATCATTAAGTTAGCATATCATATATATATATAGAACATGTGTTTAGTTGATTTTAAAAGTCAAGTTAGAAGGATTAACTTTTGTTTGCGAACAAGTTTAGAATTAACTAAACTATGTTCTAGTGATTACAAGTTTAAACTTTCGAATAAGATAGGTTTATATGTATGAATCGAATGATGTTATGAACATCATTACTACCTCAAGTTTTCTGGATAAAACTACTGGAAATGAGAAAAATGGATCTAGCTTCAAAGGATCCTTGGATGGCTTGAAAGTTCTTGAAACAGAATCATGACACGAAAACAGTTCAAGTAAGATTTTCACTCGAAATAAGATTGTTATAGTTGTAGAAATTGAATCAAAGTTTGAATTTGAATATTACCTTGAATTAGAAAGATAACCTACTGTAAATAATAAAGGTTCCTTGATCTTAGATGATTACTTGGAATGGATTAGAAAGCTTGGAAGTAGACTTGCAAACTTAGAAGTATTCTTGATTTTTATGAAACTATACTTATGGAATATATGAAGAACACTTAGAACTTGAAGATGGAACTTGAGAAAGATCAATTAGATGAAGAAAATTGAAGAATGAAAGTGTTTGTAGGTGTTTTTGGTCCTTGGTATATGGATTAGATATAAAGGATATGTAATTTTGTTTTCATGTAAATAAGTCATGAATGATTACTCATATTTTTGTAATTTTATGAGATATTTCATGCTAGTTGCCAAATGATGGTTCCCACATGTGTTAGGTGACTCACATGGGCTGCTAAGAGCTGATCATTGGAGTGTATATACCAATAGTACATACATCTAAAAGCTGTGTATTGTACGAGTACGAATACGGGTGCATACGAGTAGAATTGTTGATGAAACTGAACGAGGATGTAATTGTAAGTATTTTTGTTAAGTAGAAGTATTTTAATAAGTGTCTTGAAGTCTTTCAAAAGTTTATGAATACATATTAAAACACTACATGTATATACATTTTAACTGAGTCGTTAAGTCATCGTTAGTCGTTACATGTAAATGTTGTTTTGAAACCTTTAGGTTAACGATCTTGTTAAATGTTGTTAACCCATTGCTTATTATATCAAATAAGATGTTAAATTGTTACATTATCATGATATTATGATATATATTATATCTTAGTATGATATATATACAGTTAAATGTCGTTACAACGATAATCGTTACATATATGTCTCGTTTCGAAATCATTAAGTTAGTAGTCTTATTTTTACATATGTAGTTCATTGTTAATACACTTAATGATATATTTACTTATCATTTAACATAATTAACCAAGTGTATCAATATCTTAATATGATTCATATGTACCTAGTAAGACGTTGTTATAACGATAATCGTTATATATATCGTTTTCGAGTTTCTTAAATTAATAGTCTCATTTTTATGTATATAACTCATTGTTGAAATACCTAATGAGATACTTACTTATAATAAAATCATGTTAACTATATATATAACCATATATATGCCATCGTATAGTTTTTACAAGTTTTAACCTTCGTGAATCACCGGTCAACTTGGGTGGTCAATTGTCTATATGAAACCTATTTCAATTAATCAAGTCTTAACAAGTTTGATTGCTTAACGACCCTGTAGTTGCTGCTGTTCCGATTAGGATCCAACGATGCAGAAGACGACATGTTGATGATAATTGACAGCTACCTTTGTGTGTGTTTAGTGTTCCTGTCGACGGGAAACATCGCCCAAAACCACCATTTTCGAAGATCACTTGCTACTTTCTGTTTTACCTATATCCTTGAACAAATTATTACTGCTATTGTGTTTAAATTGAAACACTAACACAAACCCAAAGACACCACAATCGAAAAGGTGAAGATAATAATGGACATGTTGGAAATACTTAATCATGTAAATAACAATTTCATTTAATATATATATAAACATGGAAAAGTTCGGGTCACTACAGTACCTAACCGTTAAATAAATTCTGTCCCGAAATTTTAAGCAGTTGGAGGTGTTGACGTATCTTCTGAAAATAAGTGCGGGTATATCTTCTTCATCTGATCTTCTCGTTTCCAGGTGAACTCGGGTCCTCTACGAGCATTCCATCGAACCTTAACAATTGGTATCTTATTTTGCTTAAGTCTTTTAACCTCACGATCCATTATTTCGACGGGTTCTTCGATGAATTGAAGTTTTTCGTTGATTTAGATTTCATCTAACGAAATAGTGAGATCTTCTTAGCAAAACATTTCTTCAAATTCGAGACGTGGAAAGTGTTATGTACAGTCGCGAGTTGTTGAGGTAACTCAAGTCGGTAAGCTACTGGTCCGACACGATCAATAATCTTGAATGGTCCAATATACCTTGGATTTAATTTTCCTCGTTTACCAAATCGAACAATGCCTTTCCAAGGTGCAACTTTAAGCATGACCATCTCTCCAATTTCAAATTCTATATCTTTTCTTTTAATGTCAGCGTAGCTCTTTTGTCGACTTTGGGCGGTTTTCAACCGTTGTTGAATTTGGATTATCTTCTCGGTAGTTTCTTGTATTATCTTCGGACCCATAATCTGTCTATCCCCCACTTCACTCCAACAAATTAGAGACCTTCACTTTCTACCATAAAGTGCTTCAAACGACGCCATCTCAATACTTGAATGGTAGCTGTTGTTGTAAGAAAATTCTGCTAACGGTAGATGTCGATCCCAACTGTTTTCGAAATCAATAACACATGCTCGTAGCATGTCTTCAAGCGTTTGTATCGTCCTTTCACTCTGCCCATCAGTTTGTGGATGATAGGCAGTACTCATATCTAGACTAGTCCCCAATGCTTGTTGCAATGTCTGCCAGAACCTTGAAACAAATCTACCATCCCTATCAGAGATAATAGAGACAGGTATTCCATGTCTGGAGACAACCTCCTTCAAATACAATCACGCCAACTTCTCCATTTTGTCATCTTCTCTCATTGGCAGGAAGTGTGCTGACTTGGTGAGACGATCAACTATTACCCAAATTGTATCATAACCACTTGCAGTCCTTGGCAATTTAGTAATGAAATCCATGGTAATATTTTACCATTTCCATTCCGGGATTTTAGGTTGTTGTAGTAGACCTGATGGTTTCTGATGTTCAGCTTTGACCTTAGAACACGTCTAACATTCTCCTACATATTTAGCAATATCGGCTTTCATACTCGGCCACCAAAAGTGTTTCTTGAGATCTTTATACATCTTCCCCGCTCCGGGATGTATTGAATATCTGGTTTTATGTGCTTCTTTAAGTACCATTTCTCTCACATCTCCAAACCTTGGTACCCAAATTCTGTCAGCCCTATATCGGGTTCCGTCTTCTCGAATATTAATATGTTTCTATGATCCTTTGGATATCTCATTCTTCAACTTTCCTTCTTTTACAACCCCCTGTTGCGCCTCCTTTATTTGAGTAGTAAGGTTAGTACGAATAATTATATTCATAGCTTTTACCCGTATAGGTTCTCTGTCCTTTCTACTCAAAGCGTAGGCTACCACATTCGCCTTCCCCAGGTGGTATCGAATCTCAAAATCATAATCATTCAACAGTTCAATCCACCTGCGTTGTCTCATATTCAGTTGCTTCTGATTAAATATATGTTGAAGACTTTTGTGGTCGGTATATATAATACTTTTGACCCCATATAAATAATGCCTCCAAGTCTTTAATGCAAAAACAACAGCACCCAATTCCAAATCGTGAGTTGTACAATTTTGCTCGTGAATCTTCAATTGTCTAGACGCATAAGCAATCACCTTCGTTCGTTGCATTAATACGCAACCGAGACCTTGCTTTGATGCGTCACAATAAATCAAAAAATCATCATTCCCTTCAGGCAATGACAATATAGGTGCCGTAGTTAGCTTTTTCTTCAATAACTGAAACGCCTTCTCTTGTTCATCCTTCCATTCAAATTTCTTCCCTTTATGCGTTAATGCAGTCAAGGGTTTTTCTATTTTGGAGAAATCTTGGATGAATCTTCTGTAGTAACCAGCCAATCCTAAAAATTGACGTATATATTTCGGAGTTTTCGGGGTTTCCCACTTTTCAACGGTTTCAATCTTTGCTGGATCCACCTGAATACCTTCTTTGTTCACTATGTGACCGAGGAATTGAACTTCTTCCAACCAAAATGCACACTTTGAAAACTTAGCGTACAGTTTTTCTTTCCTTAACAACTCTAGCACTTTTCTCAAGTGTTCTTCATGCTCTTGGTCATTCTTTGAGTAAATAAGTATGTCATCGATGAAAATAATGACAAACTTGTCAAGGTATGGTCCACACACTCAGTTCATGAGGTCCATGAACACAGCTGGTGCGTTAGTCAACCCAAACGGCATAACCATAAACTCGTAATGACCGTAACGCATCCTAAAAGCAGTCTTTGGAATATCATGCTCCTTCACCCGCATTTGATGATACCCAGAACGTAAATCAATCTTCGAATAAACCGACGAGCCTTGTAGTTGATCAAATAAGTCGTCGATTCTCTGTAGTGGGTAGCGGTTCTTGATGGTAAGTTTGTTCAACTCTCGGTAGTCGATACACAACCTAAATGTACCATCCTTCTTCTTAACAAACAAAACAGGAGCTCCCCATGGTGATGTGCTTGGTCGAATGAAACCACGCTCTAAAAGTTCTTGTAATTGGCTCTGAAGTTCCTTCATTTCGCTAGGTGCGAGTCTGTATGGAGCACGAGCTATTGGTGCAGCTCCCGGTACAAGGTCTATTTGAAATTCAACGGATCGGTGTGGAGGTAGTCCCGGTAATTCTTTCGAAAATACATCGGGAAATTCTTTTGTGACGGGAACATCATTGATGTTCTTTTCTTCGAAATTGACTTTCTCGACGTGTGCTAGCATAGCATAGCAACCTTTTCTTATTAGTTTTTGTGCCTTCAGGTTACTAATAAGATTTAACTTCGCGTTGCTCTTTTCTCCGTACACCATTAAGGGTTCTCCTTCTTCTCGTACAATGCGAATTGCATTTTTGTAACATACGATCTCTGCTTTCATCTCCTTCATCCAGTCCATGCCACCTATTACATCAAAACTCCCTAACTCTACTGGTATCAAATCAATCTTAAATATTTCGCTACCCAGTTTAATTTCTCGATTCCGGCATATATAATCTGCTGAAATTAATTTACCGTTTGCTAATTCGAGTAAAAATCTACTATCCAACGTCATCAATGGACAACTTAATTTAGCACAAAAATCTCTACTCATATAGCTTCTATCCGCACCCGAATCAAATAAAACGTAAGCAGATTTATTGTCAATAAGAAACGTACCCGTAACAAGCTCTGGGTGTTCCTGTGCCTCTGCCGCATTAATATTGAAAACTCTTCCGCGGCCTTCTCCATTCGTGTTCTCCTGGATCGGGCAATTTCTAATAATGTGGCCCGGTTTTCCACATTTATAACAAACTACATTGG
Source organism: Rutidosis leptorrhynchoides (assembly GCF_046630445.1). Classification (NCBI taxonomy): domain Eukaryota; kingdom Viridiplantae; phylum Streptophyta; class Magnoliopsida; order Asterales; family Asteraceae; genus Rutidosis; species Rutidosis leptorrhynchoides. Next base: position 23,790,194 of record NC_092339.1, read on the forward strand.
CATAACTTGCTCCGACACTACTTGCTCTGCCATTACTCGTTCCGACACCATTTGTTCCTTTCGTTCTGTTAACCCCTGATCCGTAGACCTCATACTTCGCCGCGCTATGACCATTTCTTTTACACTTGTTGCAAAATTTGGTGCAGAACCCCGAGTGATACTTTTCACACCTTTGGCATAGCTGCATCTGATTGTTGTTGTTGTTGCGGTTGTTATTGTTGTTGGGATGATTGTTGTAGTAGTTGTTGTTGTTGTTGTTGTGCCGTTTGTTGTAGTTGCGATTGATGTTGCAATTGTTGGGATAGTTGTTGTTTTGGTGACTCTTATCACCGTTTTCCTCCCACTTTCTTTTGACTAACTTCACGTTGGCCTCTTCGGCCGCCTGTTCTTTAATTCTTCCCTCAATCTGGTTCACTAGTTTGTGAGCCATTCTACATGCCTTTTGTATGGAGGCAGGCTCGTGTGAACTTATATCTTCTTGGATTCTCTCCGGTAACCCTTTCACAAACGCGTCGATCTTCTCTTCCTCATCTTCGAATGCTCTCGGACACAATAGGCACAATTCTGTGAATCGTCTTTCGTACGAAGTAATATCGAATCCCTGTGTTCGTAACCTTCTAAGTTCTGACTTGAGCTTATTGACCTCGGTTCTGGGACGGTACTTCTCGTTCATCAAGTGCTTGAATGCTGACCACGGTAGCGCGTAAGTAACATCTTGTCCCACTTGCTCTAGATAGGTATTCCACCATGTTAACGCAATACCTGTGAAGGTATGCGTAGTGTACTTCAATTTGTCTCCTTTAGCACACTTACTTATGGCAAACACCGATTCAACTTTCTCGGTCCACCGTTTCAATCCGATTGGTCCTTCGGTCCCATCAAATTCTGAAGGTTTGCAGGCAGTGAATTCCTTGTAGGAGCATCCTACACGATTTCTTGCGCCGTTAGCTGTATTGCTAGATTCAGAGTTATTGTTGGCATGTAGCGCGGCCTGTACTGCGGCTATGTTTGCAGCAAGAAAGTCACAAAATTCCTCTTCGCTCATATTCAAGGTGTGTCGAGTAGTCGGTGCCATTTCCTTCAAAATAGTCAATTGAAACAATTTAATCATACAGAATATTAAGAGTAGTCAATAGTATCTCGTAGCATAATATGAACTCATTTATAAAAGCTTTTTCTTCATATCAGCATTTTATAAGTTTAAATTCGGGTACTACCTACCCGTTAAGTTCATACTTAGTAGCTAATATACAATTCAACTACTACAATTCCATATGAAAAGCTGATTATAATAATATATCACATATAAATATTCTTCAAACTTACAACATCGCTATATTACATATAACATGAAATATAGTACACTTTGATACATGACAGATTTGAAGATAAATCTAGTTAATACGCAAGTTGTTCAGTAAAGGAAATAAAGACACGTAATTTATAAGTCCGGAAACAAGTCATGCATTCTGGTTTTACTAAGATGACTTCCCATTCTTGATCTTGTGGAAAATAACCGTTATGACCATTAGCTAGGCAGCATGTTGTAATGTCATCAAAAGGACGAGGGTTTCGTAATGTCCAACAGCCCCGTAATAATCTAAAAACCTTGTTTCTCACCCCAACTACTGAATCCGTCACTTGTGGGAAGGTTTTATTTAAAATTTGCAATCCGATGTTCTTTTTCTCACTTTGGTAAGAACCGAACATCACTAACCCGTAAGCATAACATGCTTCTTTATGTTGCATGTTAGAAGCTCTTTCTAATTCACAAAATCCTATGTTGGGATATGTTGAGTCAAAATAGGTTCTTAACCCGTAGCGTAAAATTGCATTTGGGTTCCCCGCATTTAACGCTTTAAAGAAAACACGGCGTAACTTACGCTCTCCCCAATGTGATATACCCCACCTATCAAAGGAAAGCCTTTTATAAACTAAGGCGTTTCTGGAAAGTCTATCAAATGTTTGACAAGTTAATTTTGCCATAACTAAATGTGCTGATGAATTCTGACCGACTCTAGATAAGATTTCCTCAATCATATCCGCTGATAGGTCTTCTAAAATATTCGGTTGTCTACCCTTAACGTCCATTTTGTTTTTATACTGTAAAATAGACAAGGATTAGATTTGTAAAAACAAACAATACAAGAAATTTTTACATAGATCATAAAAGTACAAGCACACTACAATACATATAATACACAACATGATTACAACCCTCTTATCTGAATCACTGGTTTCTTCTTCTTCGGACTTGGTTCGTTTTCCTAATTTTCTAGGAATATATGGTGTTCCTCTAATACAAGCTGTCGTTTTCCATAATGGTTTAGAAAATCATGGTGGTTTAGAGGTTCCCGGGTCATTGTTACATTTTAGGAAATACGGATGTTGCCGATACATATAAAGTTCATCGGGGTTGGAATCGGGTTTCTCTATTTTTATATCTTTTCTCTTATTATTTTCTTTCGCTTTATTAAATTGGGTCGAGGTAATTTCTATAACATCATCGGAATCCTCATGGGGATCCGATTCATCGAAAAATTGGTAATCTTCCCAATATTTTGCTTCCTCGGCGGAAACACCATTGACCATTATTAACTTTGGTCCGTTGATTGAGGATTTTCTTTTATTTAATCAATTTACTATAGGTATCAATATTTATTCCTCTGGAACCTCTTCTTCTTCTGGTTCCTCCTCTTCCAATTCATCCTCTTCCGGTTCCTCCTCTTCCGGTTCCTCCTCTTCCGGTTCCTCTTCGGGAATTTGTGAATCTTCCCAAAATATATTCGACTCTTCATTATTATTAGGTGAATCAATGGGATTTGTACTAGAGGTAGACATCTATCACACAATATCAAATACGTTAAGAGATTAATATATCACATAATATTTACATGTTAATAATATATAGTTTCCAACAAAAGTGTTAAGCAATCGTTTTTAAAGAAAACACGGTCGAAGTCCAGACTCACGAATGCATCCTAACAAACTCGATAAGACACAATAATGCAAATTTTTTGGTTCTCTAAGACCAACGCTCGGATACCAACTGAAATGTCCCATTCATATTGATTATAAACGTTCCATATTAATTGATTTCGTCGCGAGATTTTGATCTCTATATGAGATGTTTTTCAAAGACTACATTCATTTTTAAAACAACCATAACCTTTATTTTATCTATAAAGGTTTAAAAAGCATTACGTAGATTATCAAATAATGATAATCTAAAATATACCGTTTACACACGACCATTACATAATGGTTTACAATAAGAATATATTACATCAAAAATAAGTTTCTTGAATGCAGTTTTTACATAATATCATAAAAGCATGGACTCCAAATCTTGTCCTTATTTTAGTATGCAACAGCGGAAGCTCTTAATAATCACCTGAGAATAAACATGCTTAAAACGTCAAGAAAAATGTTGGTGAGTTATAGGTTTAACCTATATATTATCAAATCATAATAATAGACCACAAGATTTCATATTTCAATATACATCCTTTACATAGAGATAAAAATCATTCATATGGTGAACACCTGGTAACCGACATTAACAAGATGCATATAAGAATATCCCCTATCATTTCAGGAAATCCTTCGGACATGATAAAAACGAATTCGAATTACTAAAGCATCCGGTACTTTGGATGGGGTTCGTTAGGCCCAATAGATCTATCTTTAGGATTCGCGTCAATTAGTAGATCGGTTTACTAATTCTTAGGTTACCAAGCAAAAGGGGCATATTCGGCTTCGATCATTCACCCATATAATGTAGTTTCATTTACTTGTGTCTATTTCGTAAAGCATTTATAAAACTGCATGTATTCTCATCCCAAAATATTAGATTTTAAAAGTGGGACTATAACTCACTTTCACAGATTTTTACTTCATCGGGAAGTAAGACTTGGCCACTGGTCGATTCACGAACCTATAACAAATATGTACATATATATCAAAGTATGTTCAAAATATATTTACAATATTTTTAATACGTTTTACTATTTTAAGTTTATTAAGTCAGCTGTCCTCGTTAGTAACCTACAACTAGTTGTCCACAGTTAGATGTACAGAAATAAATCGATATATATTATCTTGAATCAATCCACGACCCAGTGTATACACGTCTCAGGCTAGATCACAACTCAAAGTATATATATTTTTGGAATCAACCTCAACCCTGTATAGCTAACTCCAACATTACTGCATATAGAGTGTCTATGGTTGTTCCAAATAATATATATACATGGGTCGATATGATATGTCAAAACATTTGCATACGTGTCTATGGTATCCTAAGATTACATAATATATTAGAATATATGTATAATACAATATAAGTTAGCTAGGATATGATTTGTATAGAATTGTTACAATATTTCCCGTAGCTACAACAATAAAAAAATATCCAATCTTGTTTTACCCATAACTTCTTCGTTTTAAATCCGTTTTGAGTGAATAAAATTGCTATGGTTTCATATTGAACTCTATTTTATGAATCTAAATAGAAAAAGTATAGGTATATAGTCGAAAATATAAGTTACAAGTCGTTTTTGTAAAGGTAGTCATTTTAGTCGAAAAAACGACGTCTACGACGGCGTATATCCGATTTTATGGTGTTCATCGTGTTTCCAGGTTTTAAATCATTAAGTTAGCATATCATATAGATATAGAACATGTGTATAGTTGATTTTAAAATTCAAGTTAGAAGGATTAACTTTTGTTTGCGAACAAGTTTAGAATTAACTAAACTATGTTCTAGTGATTACAAGTTTAAACCTTCGAATAAGATAGCTTTATATGTATGAATCGAATGATGTTATAAACATCATTAATACCTCAAGTTTTCTGGATAAAACTACTGGAAATGAGAAAAATGGATCTAGCTTCAAAGGATCCTTGGATGGCTTGAAAGTTCTTGAAACAGAATCATGACACGAAAACAGTTCAAGTAAGATTTTCACTCGAAATAAGATTGTTATAGTTGTAGAAATTGAATCAAAGTTTGAATATGAATATTACCTTGAATTAGAAAGATAACCTACTGTAAATAACAAAGGTTCCTTGATCTTAGATGATTACTTGGAATGGATTAGAAAGCTTGGAAGTAGACTTGCAAACTTGGAAGTATTCTTGATTTTTATGAAACTATACTTATGGAATTTATGAAGAACACTTAGAACTTGAAGATGGAACTTGAGAGAGATCAATTAGATGAAGAAAATTGTAGAATAAAAGTGTTTGTAGGTGTTTTTGGTCGTTGGTATATGGATTAGATATAAAGGATATGTAATTTTGTTTTCATGTAAATAAGTCATGAATGATTACTCATATTTTTGTAATTTTATGAGATATTTCATGCTAGTTGCCAAATGATGGTTCCCACATGTGTTAGGTAACTCATATGGTCTGCTAAGAGCTGATCATTGGAGTGTATATACTAATAGTACATACATCTAAAAGCTGTGTATTGTACGAGTACGAATACGGGTGCATACGAGTAGAATTATTGATGAAACTGAACGAGGATGTAATTGTAAGCATTTTTGTTAAGTAGAAGTATTTTGATAAGTTTCTTGAAGTCTTTCAAAAGTTTATGAATACATATTAAAATACTACATGTATATACATTTTAACTGAGTCGTTAAGTCATCGTTAGTCGTTACATGTAAATGTTGTTTTGAAACCTTTAGGTTAACGATCTTGTTAAATATTGTTAACCCATTGTTTATTATATCAAATGAGATGTTAAATTGTTATATTATCATGATATTATGATATATATTATATCTTAGTATTATATATATACAGTTAAATGTCGTTACAACAATAATCGTTACATATATGTCTCGATTCGGAATCATTAAGTTAGTAGTCTTATTTTTACATATGTAGTTCATTGTTAATACACTTAATGATATATTTACTTATCATTTAACATAATTAACCAAGTGTATCAATATCTTAATATGATTCATATGTACCTAGTAAGACGTTGTTATAACGACAATCGTTATATATATCGTTTTCGAGTTTCTTAAATTAATAGTCTCATTTTTATGTATATAACTCATTGTTAAAATACCTAATGAGATACTTACTTATAATAAAATCATGTTAACTATATATATAACCATATATATGTCATCGTATAGTTTTTACAAGTTTTAACGTTCGTGAATCACCGGTCAACTTGGGTGGTCAATTGTCTATATGAAACCTATTTCAATTAATCAAGTCTTAACAAGTTTGATTGCTTAACATGTTGGAAACACTTAATCATGTAAATAACAATTTCATTTAATATATATATAAACATGGAAAAGTTCGGGTCACTACATCCTTTAAGAATCGAGCATATTTAGGCATACCTGCAATAACATCAATAAAAGGTAAATTTACATTAACTTTCATGATGAGCTCCATGAGTCTTGACTTCTCTTCCTCGAGCTTCTCCAATTGTTGTTTTCTTGGGAATGAGAGCGGTGGTTAATACGCTTTAACAACCAGTTTGACTCGCACCGTGTCTTCTTGACTTTCCATGTGCTCATTGTCAACACCTTCAACCACATTTTATGACTCCTTATCTTTCTCCGGTTCATTCACACTACCTGGTTCATTCTCTTTCGTTAATGGAACACGAAAATCAGAAACTTCTGGCATCTTTGGTGGATCATAGGTTACCCCACTTCTGGTGGTGATAGCCTTTGCTTGCTCATTTCGGGGGTTAGATTGCATGTTGCTCGGCAATTCCACTGGTTTTCTTTCGCTTAACAATTTAGCAGGATTACTCATTTGTTGTTCCAATACTTGAATGGAAGATTGTTGGTTTCTAAATTATTGCTCATTCTTCTCATTCGTTTGGCTTATATTGGTAACAAGTTGAGTTTGCGATGCAATTAACTTCTCCAACATATTCTCTATATTTTACTTTTTCTCTTCATGTTGGGGTTTTTGATAAAAACCCGAAGTTTGTTATTGGAACCTACTACTTGGCCCTTGCTGGAAATTGGGATTTTGACCTTGAGGGTTGTAAGGGTTATTGAAGTTTCGGTTGAATTTGGGCTCTTCCTTGATATTGGTTATTATTCCTTTGGTTTATGAAAGCCACTTCTTCTTTCTGAGCCATCGTTAAACCTGCATCACAATCGTTTTCTAAATGTAAACCACCATAGTATTCACACCCCACCTTCATACCATGGATCTCCTTGGTGATCTTTTCCATGTTTCTTGCAATGCCATCTATCTTCACACTAAGAGAACCAATGTCATCATAAGCACCGGCACTTGATACTTGAGCATGACGGGAAATGGGTCTTTCTTCATGCCATTCATGAGAATAATCGGCTTGCTTTTCAATTATATCATAAGCTTCTTGCTCGGTTTTGTCCATGAGTGAACCTCCTGCCGCTTGATCAATGGAAATTCGAGTTGCAACATCACAACCCTTGTAGAAGATTTGAACCTTTTGGAAGGTATCCAAACCGTGATTTGGACAACCTCTTAACATCTTCGAAAATCGATTCCATGCTTCATACAAGGTTTCCAACGGCTTTTCACTAAATTGTGTAATTTCTTGTTGGAGTCTTGCGGGTTTTGTAACAACCCGACTTTTTCTGTTAACTCATTTTAACGCCCGTCTTTTTTTTTTAAAAAAAAATAATCTTTCATCATCTATATTCGTACCTTTCGTTAACTAACGTTCTTAACATTCTCGTTATTGGATTATAACATCTTCCGTTTACTCTCGCGTGTTTAAAATAATTCGTTCGGTTAACTCCCGCACCCGACTACAAACTCGAGGGACTAATCTTGTCACTTGGCCAAATTGGGTCAACTAGTCACCACCTCCCACCACTCACCTCTCATTTCTCTCTTACCTCATCTTTCTTATTTCCATTTTTCTCTCATTTCTTCAAACAAAGAACCATCATCCAAATTCGATCTAGGAAGCCAGCAACAAAACGAATTATACTTTTGGAATCCTTGCGTCTTCCTCTACAACTTGATACTAATCTCATCTCGTTTGGATAACTTTCTAAAAACACTAGATTTCTTGTTCTTGATGTTCTTGACTAATAAATGTGTTAGTTAGTGTCTATGGCTCAAGTCTAACATGAAAATGTAGTTTGTATGCTCGATCTTGTTATTTGGTGTAACTAGCATGAACACTTGAAATGGGTTAGTTAAATCTTTGATTTTGGATGATGAAATGTGTTTAGATGTTAATGTTTGTGTGTTCAAAATGTTAGTTACTTCATATGCTTCAATTTGGTATGTTGGATGACATAAAAACCTTACATTAACACGATTATCGATTTTGTGATTCTTGGTTAGGGTTTGATAGATTTTAAACCGAACTTTCGATGATTTAAATGCTTTACAATGTTGTTGGTAAGTGTTTAGTTGTATTGTATACGTAATTACCTACGAAACTGCATATTATATGTATGTAATAAGTTCCCGAATCATGAAAAGCGTTTTACGAACTTGAAACTTTTATAATGAACTTTTAATGATCATTCGAAGAGGATTTTGTTGCTGTAAATGATGAACTTGATTGATGATATGTGCTTAGTTGTATTCCTTGTCAAAATACTTTTCCAACGATATAAGATACGTGTTTGTGTGTTTTCGGTTCATAAGTTGTGTTTGAAATGAGTTTGGTTCGAGACTTGTCAAATTTTCAGCATCAGACATCTGTAGTTCATTTGGACGCCGTCCCAATCTTGGACGCCGTCCAATCCTTCACTGCTGGACGTCGTCCAGCCATTCTGGACGCCATCCAGATGAACTGCAAAAGGCTGTCCAACTTTGTAAATTTTCGTTTAATTCGAACTATGCTACGCACCTTCGATTAACGTGAAACTTGGCCAACATGTTTATATATGATTACTAATTGAAGAAAAATTGTCGGATACCCGACCCGACCCCGTTGACTTTGACTTTGACCAAGTTTGACTTTTAGTCAAACTTAACCAAATACTTATGCAATCGTTCTAACATGCTTTTATACTTGATTCTTGCATGAAACTTGACAACGTGATTCACATGCTATATTAATCGAGTCGTAACGAGTCATAGGACTAACTGAACGCATTTCGTCCGACCTTGTGTCATAACCGGTAATTGATATGACTTATTTGTTTAGGTCAAGGCTAAGCAACTTTCACTTGCACAACGTTTAATTTCAAGTACTTTGGCATGCAACTACGGTGAGATCATAGTCCCATCTTTTCAACAACTTTTATACTTTTAAAACATGGGATGAGAAACATATACGGTTTATACTTTTATACTTTGAACAAAAATACAAAAGCAAGGATACATACGAGTTAGAACAAAAATCCTCAAGTCCAATTATCATTAGTTATACTTGTAGGGTGTAAGCGAGAACTTATGTTGTGTGGCCATACGGGTTTGACGAACCCTCATTCGGACGGATGAAATGTATTTTCGGCATATAGTGTAGGTTCTAACACTATTATGCAGAGGTAAGATTCATTTAAGCTTTGGTAATTGGGTGCTCGTGATACAGACAACATCTTTTGGGATGTATACGCTTTGATAATCACTTTATACTAAATTTTGTGGTTCAAAAACATACATTTACAAATACACCTATGATTTCACCAACATTTTTGCATTGACAGTTTTCTATATGTTTCTCAGATTCATACTTGGCTATTCGATACATGCTTCCGCATACTTTGATTACTTGCTTGTGGTCAAGCATACATGCATACGCTAGTGATAGCACCCTTGGATTCAAACTTAAAGCTTACATACATGCGCTATTGATAGCATTCGTGAATTTTCAACTTATATTATGTCGCGAGTTATTTCATTTACACTTTACAACTTTTGTAAACTCAAACTTGTTGTCGAACTGTTTGGTAAACTAAACTTTACAAGTCCTACACGTTTCCAATGAATGCGACATAATTTTTGGTCAAACGTGTCTCATTTAGGGACTATGACCACGTAACGGGACCTAAGTTGACGGCGCCGTCATTAGCGATTTTGGCGGGTCGTTACAAATTTGTAAGCTGGAAAGAATTTCTTTAGAAATTTTTCTAACATATCATCCCAAGTGTCAATCGTACCCTCGGGTAAAGAATCTAACCAACTCCTTGCTTCCCCTTGGAGTGTCCAAGGGAAAAGTCTTAAAATTACAGTTTGATCGGTAGCCACTTGAAGCTTGAATAAACCGCATATCTCTTGAAAAAGACGAATATGCTCGTTAGCATCTTCATTTGGTTCCCCACCAAATTGGCATTTACTGTTGATCATTTGGAGAATAGGTCCCTTGATTTCAAATCTTGCCTCACTGGTGGGCTGAGTAATTGCACTTCCTTGACCGGTTCGGGTGGCCTTCATCTTGGCCTCCATTGATGGTTTTGGTGCCTCCATTTCAAAATTTGGAGGATTAACAGGTTCACCAAAATTAGAATATCGTGGCTTGGTTGTACTTGATGATTCTGAATAAAAGCTTTCTTGTTTTGATGAAGATTCAAAAATTTCAAGTACTTCTTTTCGTACTCTTCCAAGCTTTCTGCCCGGTTCTGTAAGTAGTGTAAGTAGCGGAGAATCTGAATTTCGGGTATGTGGCATATGCAACCTAAAAATCTGTCAAAACACAACTAACAAAACTATTAAATGCACCGATTCTATAAGTTTAAAATCAAAAACTATTAATAATTTAAAAGAATTAAGAAACTACTTAATCACAAAATAGTTAATAATTCTAATTTGACACAAAACTTTTCCCGGCAACAGCGCCAAAAACTTGATGTGTAGAATCAGGTATATAATTTATATTAGGAAAAACACCGGTTATTAGAACTATTACACAACTACGGGCAGTGTACCCGATCGTGTAGTAGTATAGATAATGGTTTAGTCCGTGTATCATTCCAAGGACAGTTGTATGAGTCAAACTACAATTAGAAACTATATTATGATTAACTAAGTAAATGAAACTAAAGGTACAAGATATTTTGGTTTTACCCTTTAACGATGGGCTAATCAAGACAAGTTCAAGTTTACAAGTAAAAGAAATGTTTTTGGTAGTTTTGGTTTTAAACAATTGTAAATAAAGCAAGTAAGATAGTTTGATTTAGATCAAGGAGAAGAAATGTTCATCTAGATCTTCTACCCTCGGTATTGGATGTATGTTTTAGTTATTAAGACCCGACTGAATGATTATGTGTGTAAGTTACCTATTAGATTCACCAAGAGTTCTCTTTAGTAAACACGCTGAAATGTCCCGTTCTTATTGATTAAAAACGTTCCATATTAATTGATTTCGTTGCGAGATTTTGACCTCTATATGAGACGTTTTTCAAAGACTGCATTCATTTTTAAAACAAACCATAACCTTTATTTCATAAATAAAGGTTTAAAAAGCTTTACGTAGATTATCAAATAATGATAATCTAAAATATCTTGTTTACACACGACCATTACATAATGGTTTACAATACAAATATGTTACATCGAAATCAGTTTCTTGAATGCAGTTTTTACACAATATCATACAAACATGGACTCCAAATCTTGTCCTTATTTTAGTATGCAACAGCGGAAGCTCTTAGTATTCACATGAGAATAAACATGCTTTAAACGTCAACAAAAATGTTGGTGAGTTATAGGTTTAACCTATATATATCAAATCGTAACAATAGACCACAAGATTTCATATTTCAATACACATCCCATACATAGAGATAAAAATCATTCATATGGTGAACACCTGGTAACCGACATTAACAAGATGCATATATAAAAATATCCCCATCATTCCGAGACACCCTTCGGATATGATATAAATTTCGAAGTACTAAAGCATCCGGTACTTTGGATGGGGTTTGTTAGGCCCAATAGATCTATCTTTAGGATTCGCGTTAATTAGGGTGTCTGTTCCCTAATTCTTAGATTACCAGACTTAATAAAAAGGGGCATATTCGATTTCGATAATTCAACCATAGAATGTAGTTTCACGTACTTGTGTCTATTTTGTAAATTATTTATAAAACCTGCATGTATTCTCATCCCAAAAATATTAGATTTTAAAAGTGGGACTATAACTCACTTTCACAGATTTTTTTACTTCGTCGGGAAGTAAGACTTGGCCACTGGTCGATTCACGAACCTATAACAAATATGTACATATATATCAAAGTATGTTCAAAATATATTTACAACACTTTTAATACATTTTGATGTTTTAAGTTTATTAAGTCAGCTGTCCTCGTTAGTAACCTACAACTAGTTGACCAAAGTTAGATGTACAGAAATAAATTGATATATATTATCTTGAATCAATCCATGACCTAGTGTATACATATCTCAGTATTGATCACAACTCAAACTATATATATATTTTGGAATCAACCTCAACCCTGTATAGCTAACTCCAACATTCACATATAGAGTATCTATGGTTGTTCCGAAATATATATAGATGTGTCGACATGATAGGTCAAAACATTGTATACGTGTCTATGGTATCTCAAGATTACATAATATACAATACAAGTTGATTAAGTTATGGTTGGAATAGATTGGTTACCAATTTTCACGTAGCTAAAATGAGTAGTTTTTACCAATTTTGTTTTGCTCGCCATTTCTTCGTTTCTAATCCGTTTTGAGTGATTTAAGCGGCCACAGTTTCGTATTGAACTTGAATTTATGAAACTAAACAGAAAAGGTATAGGTTTATAGTTGGAAATACAAGTTACAAGTCGTTTTTGAAAGAGGTAGTCATTTCCGTCGAAAGAACGACATCTTGATGACTGTTTTGAAAAACATACGTTCACTTTGAGTTTAACCATGATTTTTGGATATGGTTTCATGTTCATAAGAAAAATCATTTTCCCAGAAGTATAGCTTTTAAATCAAAGTTTTTCATAGTTTTTAATTATCCAAACCAAAACAGCCCCCGGTTGTAACTACGACGGCGTAAATCTGGTTTTATGGTGTTTATCGTGTTTCCGGGTTTTAAATCATTAAGTTAGCATATCATATAGATATAGATCATGTGTATAGTTGATTTTAAAAGTGTAGTTAGAAGGATTAACTTTATTTGCGAACAAGTTTAGAATTAACTAAACTATGTTCTAGTGATTACTAGTTTACCACTTCGAATATGATAGCTTTTTATGTATGAATCGAATGATGTTATGAACATCATTACTACCTTAAGTTCCTTGGATAAACCTACTGTAAAAGAGAAAAATGGATCTAGCTTCAACGAATCCTTGGATGGCTCGAAGTTCTTGAAGCAGAATCATGACACGAAAACAAGTTCAAGTAAGATCATCACTTGAAATAAGATTGTTATAGTTATAGAAATTGAACCAAAGTATGAATATGATTATTAACTTGTATTAGAATGATAACCTACTGTAAGAAACAAAGATTTCTTGAGGTTGGATGATCACCTTACAAGATTGGAAGTGAGCTAGCAAACTTGAAAGTATTCTTGATTTTATGTAACTAGAACTTGTAGAATTTATGAAGAACACTTAGAACTTGAAGATAGAACTTGAGAGAGATCAATTAGATGAATAAAATTGAAGAATGAAAGTTTTTGTAGGTGTTTTTGGTCGTTGGTGTATGGATTAGATATAAAGGATATGTAATTTTGTTTTCATGTAAATAAGTCATGAATGATTACTCATATTTTTGTAATTATATGAGATATTTCATGCTAGTTGCCAAATGATGGTTCCCACATGTGTTAGGTGACTCACATGGGCTGCTAAGAGCTGATCATTGGAGTGTATATACCAATAGTACATACATCTAAAAGCTGTGTATTGTACGAGTATGAATACGGGTGCATACGAGTAGAATTGTTGATGAAACTGAACGAGGATGTAATTGTAAGCATTTTTGTTAAGTAGAAGTATTTTGATAAGTGTCTTGAAGTCTTTCAAAAGTGTATGAATACATATTAAAACACTACATGTATATACATTTTAACTGAGTCGTTAAGTCATTGTTAGTCGTTACATGTAAATGTTGTTTTGAAACCTTTAGGTTAACGATCTTGTTAAATGTTGTTAACCCAATGTTTATAATATCAAATGAGATTTTAAATTATTATATTATCATGATATTATGATGTACGAATATCTCTTAATATGATCTATATACATTAAATGTCGTTACATCGATAATCGTTACATATATGTCTCGTTTCAAAATCATTAAGTTAGTAGTCTTATTTTTACATATGTAGTTCATTGTTAATACACTTAATGATATATTTACTTATCATTTAACATAATTAACCAAGTGTATCAATATCTTAATATGATTCATATGTACCTAGTAAGACGTTATAACGATAATCGTTATATGTATCGTTTTCGAGTTTCTTAATTTAATAGTCTCATTTTTATGTATATAACTCATTGTTAAAATACCTAATGAGATACATACTTATAATAAAATTATGTTAACTATATATATAACCATATATATGTCATCGTATAGTTTTTACAAGTTTTAACGTTCGTGAATCACCGGTCAACTTGGGTGGTCATTTGTCTATATGAAACCTATTCCAATTAATCAAGTCTTAATAAGTTTGATTGCTTAACATGTTGGAAACAATTAATCATGTAAATATCAATTTTATTTAATATATATAAACATGGAAAAGTTCGGGTCACTACAGTACCTACCCGTTAAATAAATTTCGTCCCGAAATTTTAAGCTGTTGAAAGTGTTGACGAATCTTCTAGAAATAGATGCGGGTATTTTAAGCATGTTCTTGATTCAAGCTTAAAACTATCACACATAATACATACAATCAATAAGATTACATCCAATACTTTGGTTATTAATCTAGACAAACATTATGGAATTAGCCAACAATCATTTTAACAAACAAAACAGCAATCAAATGATAAGAAGAATCCATTGTTTGAGAACAAGAAATAAACCTACTAGAAGAATAAATCTTGGATTGAGAAGGATTTGAATCTTGATTCTTGGATGTTAAACCACTTGAAAGAGCTTGGAATTCTCCAAAAATGCTCCTAAATTCGTCTCCAGAACTGATTTGATCGTCTCTGAAAGTCTCCTCAATAATACACATATAAAGTAGCTCAAAAGTGCAAGACAGCTTGTTCAACTACTTTTGGACGTCGTCCCATAATTGGACGGCGTCCCATTTCACTAAGCTTTTGGACGGCGTCCAAATGGTCTTGGTCAGGTTTCTTCATTTTGTAACAACTTCTGTCTGTACACCCCGTTATACTGGATGGAGTCCCAAGATTTTGGACGGAGTCCAGCATAACTGAAGCCTTGTTTTTGTCTTTTAATACCATTATTTCGACCCTAACTTGTACGTGATCGACCACGATGATAATATAACTCATAAAATGGCTATAAATAATCAAAGATTCTTCACGATTCATTTTCCTATACCTATTTTCATATCCTTGCATAATGCTATCGTAAAGCCTTCAAGTATCCTTAAATTAAGATGAATTTGCTTGATATTGCGAGAGATATACATGACTAAATTGAGCAATATCAAAACGCCCACACTTAAACCTTGCTTGTCCTCAAGCAATTCTTTCTTACAAAGTAGAAAAATATCAAACACACTCACACAATTTAGAGTACACACATCACACAAATTACGCGAAGCATACGAAACACACGCTTTAAGTAGAACACACCATTATTGTAATCACACTCACACTATATGGAACATATGCACACTTCATAACCTTGGCAAACATACACAAGAATCACACACATTATGAAACACATACACACGCATTTTGAGTGATTTAGAGATTAGGATCAATGAACTTGTTGCAATATCCGAAAAGTTTAGTCCTAAGGAAAACAGGACTTGTGAAAACGTTTTATGATTTTAAAAATGGCATGTTAGTTTTTACACTAAACACATTTTCCGGTTTTCTCAAAGTCCGGTTGAGGGTATTTGCAAGTTTTGCATAAATGCGTGCAGGTTTCCCGCTCTTGGTCAAGCCAAGCCTTCCCACGGAACCTAACATCATAGTGATGTTGGTTAGAAAATAATGTAGCTTAGGAAGATACTACATTACGTCCGGATATCATCGAAAATCATGAGTTGATCATCTAATCCATTAAATCAATCATAGAGATTGAGGTTCATCAGGCTTAAAAGCTGATATCTCACATTTTCGGAGGTTATCCACTGGGAATCTGATCAATCACTAATTTGTGTATCATGGTGGGCTTCCCATTTAATGAGACAGATCTCCCTCATTGAGATAAGTCTGACCACTAGTTTCCCTGTTTGATGTTGAGGCCTGGTGGATTTCCAGCTGATGTTAGAGAAGACTTTTCAAAATTGTTCATCAACCTACAGCTGGTCGGGACTACAAACTTCTGAAGTAAATCAGCAAGTGTGTCATTAATCGAATGGGTAATAAAGAAGTGGTCAGACACAACATTGTCCTTGTTAGGAGAAACAATGAGGATCGCCTTGTTTAAATTTTTGATCTGGCACGAGGTCCGGTTTTCGACCAAGGTATGCAATCACCGCTCTCTCACGGTTTACACCCATTTTGGTACAGGTGACCTACAAGTTAGTTGTAGTAAACTAGTAGGATTTTCATTCAAATAAATAAATGATAGGGCAACTTCAAAGACAATTAATAATTTAAAACATCACTTAACATCCCTTTTAAAATGACATTTTCGGACAAAATGTATGTAAAATGGTTCTTGGACATGTTCGTTTCTAATTCAACTCGTAAAAATTTTTAAAATCTCGAGACAATTTATATTCCCCCCCCCCCACACTTGAATTCATGCAATGCCCTCATGTCATGATAAATAGATTAAATTGTAGAGGGCATAGTGTGAAGGTGGTAATAAAAAATTTGAAATTTTGAACCTTAAACTCGTGTAACAAAGCAGACGCATACCGCTAAACTTACTGCCAGCATGAGAACATCGTCCATTTCTCGATTAGTATCATACACACATCATAATATCCAAATGTTGCTAAACTTAATGCCAGTCTTTGAAGTTCAGTCCAGCTGCACAGATTAACAAACTACACAAATAATACTAAAGACAAAGGTGTTTATACAACCACAACCATCACCAAATTAGTTCAGCAAACCATACAGTTATTCGAAAGAGTCGAAGAGCATAATGTATTTCAAAACAAATCACACCACACAAATCGGAGACCTGCACTTTCTACCATAAAGTGCCTCAAACGACGCCATCTCAATACTAGAATGATAACTGTTGTTGTAGGAAAATTCTGCTAACGGTAGATGTCGATCCCAACTGTTTCCGAAATCAATAACACATGCTCGTAGCATGTCTTCAAGCGTTTGTATCGTCCTTTCGCTCTGCCCATCAGTTTGTGGATGATAGGCAGTACTCATGTCTAGACGAGTTCCTAATGCTTGCTGTAATGTCTGCCAGAATCTTGAAATAAATCTGCCATCCCTATCAGAGAGAATAGAGTTTGGTATTCCATATCTGGAGACGACTTCCTTCAAATACAGTTGTGCTAACTTATCCATCTTGTCATCTTCTCTTATTGGCAGAAAGTGTGCTGATTTGGTGAGACGATCAACTATTACCCAAATAGTATCAAAACCACTTGCAGTCCTTGGCAATTTAGTGATGAAATCCATGGTAATGTTTTCCCATTTCCATTCCGGGATTTCAGGTTGTTGAAGTAGACCTGATGGTTTCTGATGCTCAGCTTTGACCTTAGAACACGTCAAACATTCTCCTACGTATTTAGCAACATCGGCTTTCATACCCGGCCACCAAAAATGTTTCTTGAGATCCTTGTACATCTTCCCCGTTCCAGGATGTATTGAGTATCTGGTTTTATGAGCTTCTCTAAGTACCATTTCTCTCATATCTCCAAATTTTGGTACCCAAATCCTTTCAGCCCTATACCGGGTTCCGTCTTCCCGAATATTAAGATGTTTCTCCGATCCTTTGGGTATTTCATCCTTTAAATTTCCCTCTTTTAAAACTCCTTGTTGCGCCTCCTTTATTTGAGTAGTAAGGTTATTGTGAATCTTTATATTCATAGATTTTACTCGAATGGGTTCTCTGTCCTTCCTGCTCAAGGCGCCGGCTACCACATTTGCCTTCCCCGGGTGGTAACGAATCTCAAAGTCGTAATCATTCAACAATTCAATCCACCTACGCTGCCTCATATTCAGTTGTTTCTGATTAAATATGTGTTGAAGACTTTTGTGGTCGGTATATATAATACTTTTGACCCCATATAAGTAGTGCCTCCAAGTATTTAATGCAAAAATAACCGCGCCTAATTCCAAATCATGCGTCGTATAATTTTGTTCGTGAATCTTCAATTGTCTAGATGCATAAGCAATCACCTTCGTTCGTTGCATTAATACACAACCGAGACCTTCCTTTGATGCGTCACAGTAAACCACAAAATCATCATTCCCTTCAGGCAATGACAATATAGGTGCCGTAGTTAGCTTTTTCTTCAATAACTGAAACGCTTTCTCTTGTTCATCCTTCCATTCAAATTTCTTCCCTTTATGCGTTAATGCAGTCAAGGGTTTTGCTATTCTGGAAAAGTCTTGGATGAACCTTCTGTAGTAACCAGCTAGTCCTAAAAACTGGCGTATGTGTTTCGGAATTTTCGGGGTTTCCCATTTTTCAACAGTTTCTATCTTTGCCGGATCCACCTTAATACCTTCTTTGTTCACTATGTGACCGAGGAATTGAACTTCTTCCAACCAAAATGCTCACTTTGAAAATTTAGCGTACAATTCTTCCTTCCTCAATACTTCTAACACCTTTCTTAAATGTTCACCGTGTTCTTGGTCATTCTTTGAGTAAATAAGTATGTCATCAATGAAAACAATGACAAACTTGTCAAGATATGGTCCACACACTCAGTTCATAAGGTCCATGAACATAGCTGGTGCATTAGTTAAACCAAACGGCATGACCATAAACTCGTAATGACCGTAACGTGTTCTGAAAGCAGTCTTTGGAATATCATCTTCTTTCACCCGCATTTGATGATACCCAGAACGTAAGTCAATCTTTGAATAAACAGACGAGCCTTGTAGTTGATCAAATAAGTCATCGATTCTCGGTAGTGGGTAGCGGTTCTTGATGGTAAGTTTGTTCAACTCTCGGTAGTCGATCCATAACCTGAATGTACCATCTTTCTTCTTGACAAACAAAACAGGAGCTCCCCATGGTGATGTGCTTGGTCGAATGAAACCACGCTCTAAAAGTTCTTGTAATTGGCTTTGCAGTTCTTTCATCTCGCTGGGTGCTAGTCTATAAGGAGCACGAGTTATTGGTGCAGCTCCTGGTACAAGATCTATTTGAAATTCAACGGATCGATGTGGGGGTAATCCCGATAATTCTTTCGGAAATACATCGGGAAATTCTTTTGCGACGGGAACATCATTGATGCTCTTTTCTTCAGTTTGTACTTTCTCGACGTGTGCTAGAACAGCATAGCAACATTTTCTTATTAGTTTTTGTGCCTTCAAATTACTAATAAGATGTAGCTTCGTGTTGCCCTTTTCTCCGTACACCATTAAGGGTTTTCCTTTTTCTCGTATAATGCGAATTGCATTTTTGTAATAAACGATCTCTGCTTTCACTTCTTTCAACCAGTCCATACCGATTATCACATCAAAACTCCCTAACTCTACTGGTATCAAGTCAATCTTAAATGTTTCGCTAACCAGTTTAATTTCTCGATTCTGACATATATTATCTGCTAAAATTAATTTACCATTTGCTAATTCGAGTAAAAATTTACTATCCAAAGGCGTCAATGGACAACTTAATTTAGCACAAAAATCTCTACTCATATAGCTTCTATCCGCACCCAAATCAAATAAAACGTAAGCAGATTTATTGTCAATAAGAAACGTACCCGTAACAAGCTCCGGGTCTTCCTGTGCCTCTGCCGCATTAATATTGAAAACTCTTCCGCGGCCTTGTCCATTCGTGTTCTCCTGGTTCGGGCAATTTCTAATAATGTGGCCCGGTTTTCCACATTTATAACAAACTACATTGGCATAACTTGCTCCGACACTACTTGCTCCGCCACTACTTGCTCCGCCATTACTCGTTCCGACACCATTTGTTCCTTTCGTTCTGTTAACCCCTGGTCCGTAGACCTCACACTTCACCGCGCTATGACCATTTCTTTTACAATTGTTGCAAAATTTGGTGCAGAACCCCGAGTGATACTTTTCACACCTTTGGCATAGCTGCTTCTGATTGTTGTTGTTATTGCGGTTATTATTGTTGTTAAGATGATTGTTGTAGTTGCTGTTGTTGTTGTTGTTGTTGTTGTTGTTGTTGTTGGGCCATTTGTTGTAGTTACGATTGATGTTGCGATTGTTAGGATAGTTGTTGCGATTATTGTTGTAATTACTGTTGTTGTTGTATTGGTGATTCTTATCACCGTTTTCCTCCCACTTTCTTTTGACTTGCTTCACATTGGCCTCTTCAGCAGTCTGTTCTTTAATTCTTTCTTCAATCTGGTTCACTAGTTTGTGAGCCATTCTACATGCCTATTGTATGGAGGCGGGCTCGTGTGAACTTATATCTTCTTGGATTCTTTCCGGTAATCATTTCACAAACGCGTCGATCTTCTCTTCCTCATCTTCGAACGCTCCCGGACACAATAGGCACAATTCTGTGAATCGTCATTCGTACGTGGTAATATCAAATCCTTGGGTTCGTAACCCTCTAAGTTCTGTCTTGAGCTTATTGACCTCGGTTCTGGGACGGTACTTCTCGTTCATCAAGTGCTTGAATGCTGACCACGGTAGTGCGTAAGCATCATCTTGTCCCACTTGCTCTAGATAGGTATTCCACCATATTAACGCAGAACCTGTGAAGGTATGCGTAGCGTACTTCACTTTGTCCTCTTCAGTACACTTACTTATGGCAAACACCGATTTGACCTTCTCGGTCCACCGTTTCAATCCGATCGGTCCTTCGGTTCCATCAAATTCCAAAGGTTTGCAGGCAGTGAATTCTTTGTAGGTGCATCCTACACGATTTCCTGGACTGCTAGATCCAAGGTTATTGTTGGTATGTAGCCCGGCCTGTACTGCGGCTATGTTTGAAGCAAGAAAGGAACGAAATTCCTCTTCACTCATATTCAAGGTGTGTCGAGTAGTCGGTGCCATTTCCTTCAAAATAGTCAAATGAAACGAGTTAATCATATAGAATATCAAGAGTAGTCAATAGTATTTCGTAGCGTAATATGAACTTATTTATAAAAGCTCTTTCTTCATATTAGCGTTTTATACTCTTTAATTCGGGTAGTACCTACCCGTTAAGTTCATACTTAGTAGCTAACATACCATTTCAACTACTACAATTCTATATGAAAAACTAATCACAAAAAAAATATATATCATATTCAAACCTTTATACAATAACTTGCAAACTTACAATAGCACTATTTTACATATAGCATGAAATATAGCACATAAAACTTTGATACAAAGTAGTTGCGAAGATAATTATAGTTAATAAATAAGGCGTTCAGCAAAGGCAACAAAGACACGTAATTCATACGTCCAGAAACAAGTCATGCATTCTGGTTTTACTAATACCACTTCCCATCCTTGGTCTTGTGTAACGTAACCGTTGTGACCGATAGTATGACAACGTGTTGTAACGTCGTCAAAAGGACGAAGGTTACGTAATGACCAACAGTCTCGTAATAATCTAAAAACCTCATTTCTTACCCCAATTACCGACTCCGTCACTTGTGGGAACGTTTTGTTTAATAGTTGTATCCCGATGTTCTTTTTCTCACTTTGGTGAGAAGCGAACATTACTAACCCGTAAGCATAACATGCTTCTTTATGTTGCATGTTAGCCGCTTTTTTTAAATCATGAAGTCCTATATTCGGATACATTGAGTCAAAATAATTTCTTAACCCGTTGCGTAAAATAGCATTTGGGTTCCCCGCAATATATGCGTCAAAGTAAACACATCGTAACTTATGGGTTTCCCAATGTGATATCCCCCATCTTTCAAACGAAAGCCTTTTATAAACCAAGACATTCTTGGAACGTTCTTCGAATGTCTTACAAACTGATTTTACCATAAATAGTTTTGCCGAGGAATTCTGACCGACTCTAGACAAGATTTCATCAATCATGTCTCAGGGTAAGTCTTCTAAAATATTGGGTTGTCTATCCATTTTGTGTTTTTATACTGTAAAATAGACAAGAGTTAGATTAATAAAAAATAGTTATTAATACAAGAAATTTTTACATATATCGTAAAGCATAAGCACACTATATTACATATATTACACCGTACAAATACAACTATCTTATTCCGACTCACTCGTTTCTTCTTTTTCGAACTTGGTTCTTTTTGCTAAGTTTTTAGGGATATATGATGTTCCCCTAATACGAGCTGTCGTTTTCCACATTGTTCTAGAAAAACCTGGTGGTTTAGAGGTTCCCGGGTTATTGTTACAACTTAACAAATACGGGTGTTGACGATACATATAAAGTTCATCGGGGTTGGAATCAGATTTCTCTATTTTTATGCCCTTTCCCTTATTGTTCTCTTTTGCCTTTTTAAATTCAGTTGGGGTAATTTCTATAACATCATCGGAATCCATGTCGGGATCCGATTCATCGGAGAATTGGTAATCGTCCCAATACTTTGCTTCCTTGGCGGAAACACCACTGACCATAATTAACTTTGGTCGGTTGGTTGAGGATTTTCTTCTACTTAACCGTTTTATTATTTCCCCCACTGGTTCTATTTCTTCTTCCAGTTTCGATTCTTCTTCCGGTTCCGATTCTTCTTCCGGTTTCGACTCTTCTTCCGGTTCCTCTTCGGGAACTTGTGAATCAGTCCACGAATCATTCCAATTTACATTTGACTCTTCATTATTATTAGGTGAGTCAATGGGACTTGTTCTAGATGTAGACATCTATCACATAATATCAAACAAATTAAGAGATTAATATATCACATAATATTCACATGTTAAAAATATATAGTTTTCAACAAAATTTGTTAAGCAATCATTTTTCAAGTAAACACGGTCGAAGTCCAGACTCACTAATGCATCCTAACAAACTCGATAAGACACACTAATGCAAAATTCTGGTTCTCTAAGACCAACGGTCGGATACCAACTGAAATGTCCCGTTCTTATTGATTTAAAATGTTCCATATTAATTGATTTCGTTGCGAGGTTTTGACCTCTATATGAGACGTTTTTCAAAGACTGCATTCATTTTTAAAACAAAACTTAACCTTTATTTCATAAATAAAGGTTTAAAAAGCTTTACGAAGATTATCAAATAATGATAATCTAAAATATCCTGTTTACACACGTCCATTATATAATGGTTTACAATACAAATATGTTACATCGAAATCAGTTTCTTGAATGCAGTTTTTACACAATATCATACAAACATGGACTCCAAATCTTGTCCTTATTTTAGTATGAAACAGCGGAAGCTCTTAGTATTCACCTGAGAATAAACATGCTTTAAACGTCAACAAAAATGTTGGTGAGTTATAGGTTTAACCTATATATATCAAATCGTAACAATAGACCACAAGATTTCATATTTCAATACACATCCCATACATAGAGATAAAAATCATTCATATGGTGAACACCTGGTAACCGATATTAACAAGATGCATATATAAGAATATCCCCATCATTCCGGGACACCCTTCGAATATGATATAAATTTCGAAGTACTAACGCATCCGGTACTTTGGATGGGGTTTGTTAGGCCCAATAGATCTATTTTTAGGATTCGCGTCAATTAGGGTGTCTGTTCCCTAATTCTTAGATTACCAGACTTAATAAAAAGGGGCATATTCGATTTCGATAATTCAACCATAGAATGTAGTTTCACGTACTTGTGTCTATTTTGTAAATCATTTATAAAACCTGCATGTATTCTCATCCCAAAAATATTAGATTTTAAAAGTGGGACTATAACTCACTTTCACAGATTTTTTTACTTCGTCGGGAAGTAAGACTTGGCCACTGGTCGATTCACGAACCTATAACAAATATGTACATATATATCAAAGTATGTTCAAAATATATTTACAACACTTTTAATACATTTTGATGTTTTAAGTTTATTAAGTCAGCTGTCCTCGTTAGTAACCTACAACTAGTTGTCCACAGTTAGATGTACAGAAATAAATTGATATATATTATCTTGAATCAATCCACGACCCAGTGTATACATATCTCAGTATTGATCACAACTCAAACTATATATATTTTGGAATCAACCTCAACCCTGTATAGCTAACTCCAACATTCACATATAGAGTGTCTATGGTTGTTCCGAAATATATATAGATGTGTCGACATGATAGGTCGAAACATTGTATACGTGTCTATGGTATCTCAAGATTACATAATATACAATACAAGTTGATTAAGTTATGGTTGGAATAGATTGGTTACCAATTTTCACGTAGCTAAAATGAGTAGTTTTTACCAATTTTGTTTTGCTCGCCATTTCTTCGTTTCTAATCCGTTTTGAGTGATTTAAGCGGCCACGGTTTCGTATTGAACTTGAATTTATGAAACTAAATAGAAAAGGTATAGGTTTATAGTCGAAAATACAAGTTACAAGTCATTTTTGAAAGAGGTAGTCATTTCCGTTGAAAGAACGACATCTTGATGACTGTTTTGAAAAACATACTTTCACTTTGAGTTTAACCATGATTTTTAGATATGGTTTCATGTTGATAAGAAAAATCATTTTCCCAGAAGTATAGCTTTTAAATCAAAGTTTTTCATAGTTTTTAATTATCCAAACCAAAACAGCCCCCTGTTGTAACTACGACGGCGTAAATCCGGATTTATGGTGTTTATCGTGTTTCCGGGTTTTAAATCATTAAGTTAGCATATCATATAGATATAGATCATGTGTATAGTTGATTTTAAAAGTGTAGTTAGAAGGATTAACTTTATTTGCGAACAAGTTTAGAATTAACTAAACTATGTTCTAGTGATTACTAGTTTACCACTTCGAATATGATAGCTTTTTATGTATGAATCGAATGATGTTATGAACATCATTACTACCTTAAGTTCCTTAGATAAACCTACTGGAAAATAGAAAAATGGATCTAGCTTCAACGAATCCTTGGATGGCTCGAAGTTCTTGAAGCAGAATCATGACACGAAAACAAGTTCAAGTAAGATCATCACTTGAAATAAGATTGTTATAGTTATAGAAATTGAACCAAAGTATGAATATGATTATTACCTTGTATTAGAATGATAACCTACTGTAAGAAACAAAGATTTCTTGAGGTTGGATGATCACCTTACAAGATTGGAAGTGAGCTAGCAAACTTGAAAGTATTCTTGATTTTATGTAACTAGAACTTGTAGAATTTATGAAGAACACTTAGAACTTGAAGTTAAAACTTGAGAGAGATCAATTAGATGAAGAAAATTGAAGAATGAAAGTGTTTGTAGGTGTTTTTGGTCGTTGGTGTATGGATTAGATATAAAGGATATGTAATTTTGTTTTCATGTAAATAAGTCATGAATGATTACTCATATTTTTGTAATTTTATGAGATATTTCATGCTAGTTGCCAAATGATGGTTCCCACATGTGTTAGGTGACTCACATGGGCTGCTAAGAGCTGATCATTGGAGTGTATATACCAATAGTACATACATCTAAAAGCTGTGTATTGTACGAGTACGAATACGGGTGCATACGAGTAGAATTGTTGATGAAACTGAACGAGGATGTAATTGTTAGCATTTTTGTTAAGTAAAAGTATTTTGATAAGTGTCTTGAAGTCTTTCAAAAGTGTATGAATACATATTAAAACACTACATGTATATACATTTTAACTGAGTCGTTAAGTCATCGTTAGTCGTTACATGTAAATGTTGTTTTGAAACCTTTAGGTTAACGATCTTGTTAAATGTTGTTAACCCAATGTTTATAATATCAAATGAGATTTTAAATTATTATATTATCATGATATTATGATGTACGAATATCTCTTAATATGATCTATATACATTAAATTTCGTTACAACGATAGTCGTTACATATATGTCTCGTTTCAAAATCATTAAGTTAGTAGTCTTATTTTTACATATGTAGTTCATTGTTAATACACTTAATGATATATTTACTTATCATTTAACATAATTAATCAAGTGTATCAATATCTTAATATGATTCATATGTACCTAGTAAGACGTTATAAAGATAATCGTTATATATATATCGTTTTCGAGTTTTTTAATTTAATAGTCTCATTTTTATGTATATAACTCATTGTTAAAATACCTAATGAGATACATACTTATAATAAAATCATGTTAACTATATATATAACCATATATATGTCATCGTATAGTTTTTACAAGTTTTAACATTCGTGAATCACCGGTCAACTTGGGTGGTCATTTGTCTATATGAAACCTATTCCAATTAATCAAGTCTTAATAAGTTTGATTGCTTAACATGTTGGAAACACTTAATCATGTAAATATCAATTTCATTTAATATATATAAACATGGAAAAGTTCAGGTCACTACAGTACCTACCCGTTAAATAAATTTCGTCCCGAAATTTTAAGCTGTTGAAAGTGTTGACGAATCTTCTAGAAATAGATGCGGGTATTTTAAGCATGTTCTTGATTCAAGCTTAAAACTATCACACATAATACATACAATCAATAAGATTACATCCAATACTTTGGTTATTAATCTAGACAAACATTATGGAATTAGCCAACAATCATTTTAACAAACAAAACAGCAATCAAATGATAAGAAGAATCCATTGTTTGAGAACAAGAAATCAACCTACTAGAAGAATAAATCTTGGATTGAGAAGGATTGAATCTCGATTCTTGGATGTTAAACCACTTGAAAGAGCTTGGAATTCTCCAAAAATGCTCCTAAATTCGTCTCCAGAACTGATTTGATCGTCTCTGAAAGTCTCCTCAATAATACACATATAAAGTAGCTCAAAAGTGCAAGACAGCTTGTTCAACTACTTTTGGACGGCGTCCCATAATTGGACGGCGTCCCATTTCACTAAGCTTTTGGACGGCCTTGGTCAGGTTTCTTCATTTTGTAACAACTTCTGTCTGTACACCCCGTTATACTGGACGGAGTCCCAAGATTTTGGACGGAGTCCAGCATAACTGAAGCCTTGTTTCGGCCTTTTAAACCATTATTTCGACCCTAACTTGTACGGGATCGACCATGATGATAATATAACTCATAAAATGGCTATAAATAATCAAAGATTATTCACGATTCATTTTCCGATACCTATTTTCATATCCTTGCATAATGCTATCGTAAAGCCTTCAAGTATCCTTAAATTGAGATGAATTTGCTTGATATTGCGAGAGATATACATGACTAAATTGAGCAATATCAAAACGCCCACACTTAAACCTTGCTTGTCCTCAAGCAATTCTTTCTTACAAAGTAGAAAAATATCAAACACACTCACACAATTTTGAGTACATACATCAGACAAATTACGCGAAGCACACGAAACACACGCTTTAAGTAGAACACACCATTATTGTAATCACACTCACACTATATGGAACACATGCACACTTCATAACCTTGGCAAACATACACAAGAATCACACACATTATGAAAAACATACACACGCATTTTGAGTGATTTAGAGATTAGGATCAATGAACTTGTTGCAATATCCGAAAAGTTTAGTCCTAAGGAAAACAGGACTTGTGAAAACGTTTTATGATTTTAAAAATGGCATGTTAGTTTTTACACTAAACATGTTTTCCGGTTTTCTCAAAGTCCGGTTGAGGGTATTTGTAAGTTTTGCATAAATGCGTGCAGGTTTCCCGCTCTTGGTCAAGCCAAGCCTTCCCATGGAACCTAACATCGTAGTGATGTTGGTTAGAAAATAATGTAGCTTAGGAAGATACTACATTACGTCCGGATATCATCGAAAATCATGAGTTGATCATCTAATCCATTAAATCAATCATAGAGATTGAGGTTCATCAGGCTTAAAAGCTGATATCTCACATTTTCAGAGGTTATCCACTGGGAATCTGATCAATCACTAATTTGTGTATCATGGTGGGCTTCCCATTTAATGAGACAGATCTCCCTCATTGAGATAAGTCTGACCACTAGTTTCCCTGTTTGATGTTGAGGCCTGGTGGATTTCCAGCTGATGTTAGAGAAGACTTTTCAAAATTGTTAATCAACCTACAGCTGGTCGGGACTACAAACTTCTGAAGTAAATCAGCAAGTGTGTCATTAATCAAATGGGTAATAAAGAAGTGGTCGGACGCAACATTGTCCTTGTTAGGAGAAACAATGAGGATCGCCCTGTTTAAATTTTCGATCTGGCTCGAGGTCCGGTTTTCGACCAAGCTATGCAATCACCGCTCTCTCACGGTTTACACCCGTTTTGGTACAGGTGACCTACAAGTTAGTTGTAGTAAACTAGTAGGATTTTCATTCAAATAAATAAATGATAGGGCAACTTCAAAGACAATTAATAATTTAAAACATCACTCAACATTCCTTTTAAAATGACTTTTTCGGATAAAATGTATGTAAAATGGTTCTTGGACATGTTCGTTTCTAAGTCAACTCGTAAAAATTTTAAAAATCTCGAGACAATTTATATTCCCCCCCCCCCCACACTTGAATTCATGCAATGCCCTCATGTCATGATAAATAGATTAAATTGTAGAGGGCATAGTGTGAAGGTGGTAATAAAAAATTTGAAATTTTGAACCTTAAACTCGTGTAACAAAGCAGACGCATACCGCTAAACTTACTGCCAGCATGAGAACATCGTCCATTTCTCGATTAGTATCATACACACATCATAATATCCAAATGTTGCTAAACTTAATGCCAGTCTTTGAAGTTCAGTCCAGCTGCACAGATTAACAAACTACACAAATAATACTAAAGACAAAGGTGTTTATACAACCACAACCATCACCAAATTAGTTCAGCAAACCATACAGTTATTCGAAAGAGTCGAAGAGCATAATGTATTTCAAAACAAATCACACCACACAAATTTAGAAAATAGTCTGAAACATCATGATCAAAGGCACGCAGGCCTTAACTGGATTAGTTGTTGTATGGCCAAAAGTAGCTTCCCGAACCATCTCTGTTCGGGCGTCCCTGGGGGTATTGTTGCTCAAACCTGTTTCTAGCATCTTGCAAAGAAGAGTTAGCATCATAAATCGGGTATGGAGGAGGTGGGTTTTGCGGATCGGTATAGTATGTGGGCGTCTGGCGTGTTGTTCCATAGTAGTGCTCGAGGTCGGAATTAAACAACTCAGTGTTACGGTTATTCCAATCATTACCATAACACATCCATCCATGATCATGTACTGAAGCAATCTGGCGTTGCTCCATCCTTTGCAGACTTTCCCACATACAATCGTTATGCCTCCTTTGCTCATTTGGACTCAACCTCGTATTCTGCACATTAATAACCAAATTAACCCAAGAAGTTTAGGAAGGTGCCCAACTACCATGCTCATGAACATCGGTTTGAGCGGCCATCTCTTCTTCCTCTTCTTCGACTTCCACGTTCACATTCGCCCCACTACTACTTGCACCACCTGCTACAAAGGGCACTAAACGACCATTTCTGTCATTCATAAGGATTTTAGTGTTTATGTAAGAAATTTTCTTCAATGGTTTCATCTTGTGTTCACTTTCTACTAAACGACTAAAATCAACATTAAAGTAACGGGCAATAGCAGTGATGTAGTGGCCTCCAAGAAGTGGGCTTTGTTTCCTTGTTTCGTTAGATATCTCAAGCAAGTAATAACCTATGAACCCCAGAATGTTCGTGCATCGATTGTTCTTGATTTAGTGCATTAACCAAAGATCGTTTGACTTATCCTTTTCATTTCCTTCAACCCTCGCATTAAAAGTGCAAGCGATTAGTCGATGTAGGAGCCTGTCATTCGGCCTTTCAATTTAACTATACCACACTCGGCTTGATTTAAAAGTTGGAGTTGTGTCGCGCTTTACAATATTATGCCAGAAATTTATCTCATTGAATAATCTTTGAGCTCTATAATCAGCTTCGTACAAGAAAACACAAAGAGTCTGATCATCAAGCTCCCCATAAATTCCCAGGACTCGACATAGGTCAATTCTGCTCAACTTTCGGTCTTCCCCACCTAGTCTGAACCTAAGAAATTCATATGAACATGGTTCCCGGATGTAGTTTAGCCTCATTGTGGACAGAAATTCTTTGCATAAAATTGGATAAACCGCGTCATGTAAACTGAAAATCTGTTCCCATGGACGAATAATCTGCCCATTAAATTTTAATGCTAACATACGTTCAACTTTGGTGCGCATATTCGCTTCTTCTAAAGGATCCCATAATAAATACCAAGTGGCATTTGTCGGCCTTGGATTCTCTCGAGTAAAATCCGCATGATAATCATCGTGATTTCTTAGATATTCCAACCAAGTTCTTGGATCAATTTCCTCCTCCTCTTCTTCTTCTTCTTCTTCTTCTGCATAACAATGTTGATCCTGAGGTGGTGGCGGTGGAATGTTTTGGCTTCTAGTGATTCGGCCTCTCTTTTATCCACCTCTGTCTTGGTTTGATTGTCCCTACACAACACAATAACATCAAACAAAACAACATAGAAACCATTGTGTTAGTGTTAGAAAAAACAAACTCATCCAAGTAGCAAAGTGAATTAATCAATCCATAACATCATTCATCATTCAAAAGTCATAGTGAATCACTTGAGAAAAGTTGTATTTTCAAATTAATTTGCCAAAGTCAACCAAAGTCAACACAGGTTCTAAAATACAATTTCTAAAATGTGGATCACAAGTTCACCATTAATCATCAACTCAGGAGCCAAACATATTGCATTAATAATCATTGGTCATAACATGAGAGACTTGCATTTTAAAGGTTCAACAATTTCCATTCAAAGTATAATGCAAATATCACAATTTAGTTCAAAGTGACCATTATTCTATCATCTTGCAATTACATTTTAGCATACAACACTATCAACTCACTTTAATAGGCCTAAACATGTGAAAATCAAGCATACATATCTTCTTAAGAACATCACAAATCAAAGTAAACTAGAAATTCAATAAAATTCAATTTATGACCCGGCCAAATTGACATCTATATCACCAACAACAAGTGAACACTTCACAAGCTTAATAATCATCACAAACAAACCCAATTTCCTAAACTAAAAGCCTTCATTTCGGATTTAATTTCTTCAAAACCCTAGATTCATATAAAAACCCATTAAACATGTAAATATTGCAAAATCAAGGAATAACAGGTAATTATATCACTAAGGTATGTTAATTGAAGTAAAGAATCATGCAAATCAAACACCCTCACACTTATCTTTCACATACTCATGAATACAAGCATATAAATTAACAAATCAAGAAAGAAAAGTGTGTTATGTAAGTAGCAATACCCGACTAGACATGATTGAAGCACAAAATTAAAGGATGAAATCACGAAATTGGAAGTAGAAATTAGGGTCTTGGGATGTTGGGTCGTTTTGTTTGAGAGAAAAACTGATACGGGTGTGTTTGTGGTTGAAAAAAATGAGAGAGAAGGGTGTTGAATCGAATTTTTTTCTGATCTGATGGATTGGGATGGCATCCATTTTTGGGACGGCGTCCAATTTGTCTTCATGGTGGGACGGTGTCCAAGTTTAAGACGGCGTCCAAATTGCCTGTACCATCAGTTCTGATCCAAAACACCTGTTAAAAATCCCTGTCTCAGAACCCCGTGTATTTGGACGGCGTCCAGAGAATTGGGACGGCATCCAAATGTGTGTCAAGTTCAGTTCAGTCTGAAACTCATAAATAATCTCAATTTTAACCAAACACAAGTCAATGGAGCTCATATAACCAATTTTTGATCATGTTGCTCATACAAAAACAATATCACAAGCGCAAACCACACAAAATAAACTATTTACACATGTGAACTTTGTTTAACGAGTCGTTCATCCAACTCGTTCCTATTTTGATTTAAGTTTTATTCTCGAAGTTGAGGCTAACCTCGTCTTTGATTTCCAGGGGACCATCGACATAGTGTTTGACCCGGTGGCCATTCACCTTAAAAATGTCGCCCTTCCAGTTCACCACTTCAATTGTTCCATAAGGGTACACTCTTCTAACAACAAAAGGTCCTGACCATCGGGACTTGAGCTTCCCGGTGACAATTTAGAACGGGCATTATAAACAAGGACACGGTCTCCTTCCATGAACTCCTTTGGACTTTTCAATCGTTTATTGTGCCATTTGTAAGACCCGAATAATTGCAGTGTACATAAGTGTATTTGCGATACTTGAGACGGGGTTTTGTTGTGTATATTTAAAGCAGGGAAGAATTCTGAACTGGGGGTGTCGCGCGTCGCGCGGCTATATGGCGCGCCGCGCCATCTGTCTGCGATAGATTCCCCTTTTCTTTTAATTAGATATTTTGAGGGCATTTTGGTAAAACTACTTTGGGACCCGAATTTAATGCCTTAGATCAGTTTGGGAGCCTCATTCACTCCATTCACAACCACCTTATCATCTTCCATTCAAGTTTAGAGAGAGAGGAGGTTCTAAAGTGAGAAAACTCCATTAAAGGAAGAAGGAAGTCGAATCGAGTCTTGGTGCGAGTTCTAAAGTCGTTCATCTAGTCGCTAGCTACGTGGTGATTGTGTTGGTAAGTTATAAAACCCAATCTCTTACTTCAATTGTGTTTAAGGGTTAGGGTTGGGTTAGTGTTGCACACAAAACCCATTTGCTAGTAAATTTGGGGGTTTTGGGTGAATTTGGGTCATGTAGATTCAAAGATGACCAATTAGGGTTTTCAAAGTATTAAATTATGTTTATAAGCCTAAATTGGTTAGTTAATGTACTAGCACACTTATATATATGTAAATGGGTGTAATGACCTTGAAATGGGTCAAATGGGTCTTTAGTGACCTAAGTGGTCTTGCTAGTGTGAAATTGAGTTAACCTTGTGATTTAAGAATGTAATAAGACCATAATTGGCTAGAGTTAGGGTTTTTGGTGAAGTTAACCCATTATTAGGGTTAATGGTGCAAAATGGGTTGAAATTGCACTTTGGATCAAAATGGCTTTAGAATGGTGAAAGAATTGGTTGACCAACTTGAGTTGCGTTTAATAATATGTATAATGTGATTAGGTACGTTACATTGAGGTTTCGCGAGCTCGGGTATCTTTTCACAAGACTTTGAGGTGAGTGGAATAATTATATGCGTAGGTATATAATGTATCTATTTGTTGTAGCGTGAAATGTGTAGTGTCGAGGTGTTAAGACACCACGTTTCACGTGAAGAGTGTAGCATCGAGGTGTTAAGATGCCACTCGGGTGTAGCAACGAGGTGTTAAGATGCCACCTAGGAGTGTAGTGTCGAGGTGTTAAGACACCACTCTGTAAAATATGAGTGAAGCATCGAGGTGTTAAGATGCCACTCGGGGTGAAGTACCGAGATGTTAAGGTGCCACCCTAGGGGTTAGTGGTGCGAGGTGTTAAGTGCCCTAACGGATGTTATGAACACCGATGGTGTTTTCGCGAGCGCCGTTCCCTTGTACGATTGGTTAACCATGGTTATTTGTGTTGTAAGTATATTATATTATTCGAGTTATATTTATATGCGGTTGATATGCTAGCTCGTGGTATTGGAGAATGATAGTTGTAATTTTGACGATAAGCTAATTGTGTTTGCTAGCATGTTTGCGGTATTGTGTAAGTGTATACAAGTAGGTATAATTATATATGTATTCGTATAATTATTGCATTCACTAAGCTTTGCTTACCCTCTCGTTGTTTACCTTTTTATAGGTTCGGTTGTGGACAAGGGTAAGGGCATCATCTTGGATTAGAGATCACGTCGTTGCTAGATAATGCTTTTGGGCTATTTAGCTTTTGGAGTATTGACCGAGACTTGGGTAGTTTAATCCCAAACACCATGCTCGTAGTGTAGTTTGGTACTTAAACTTTTGATGGTCGAAACTCATATTTTGAATTAAACTCGTAAAACGGCCGATGTGGGCCCCGCTTGTAAAACATCATTTTTATGTTTGAATCGTGATAGTTTTACATATTTAAATGTGTGGTTAAAAGCGTGTCGTCTAAAAATGTCGGGAACTAGTCGATCTTTTTCGCATTTGAAACTTTCCGGACAGGCCTGAATGGCGCGCCGCGCCACTTCACCATACAGCAAAAAAAAAAATTTATTTTTTATTTTCACGTGGTTGGGTCGCGGGTTAGTTTGGGTTGTTACAAGTGGTATCAGAGCATGGTCTAAGGAATTTAGGTGACTTGAGTTATGCGCCTAGACTTAGACTTTTTGTGTGTGCGTTATGCGGGACTTGTAGGACTTTGGGTCGGATTGGGATTGGTTAGTGCATAGGTTTATGTAAACTAATCATGCGCTATTTGTTGTGTATGTTTAGCGAGCATCGAGCGAGATGGACGTTGTACTAGCAAGTTAATGCGACGTGCTCGCGTAGTAATGACTAGCTACCATTATTACGGGTGCAAATCGTGTCAAACAAGTAATGTACGACGATTGTCGAGCGAGATGGGATAGTGTGGTATATATGTACGTACGTATGTGTTGTGTCTTTTCGTTTCGTTGCTTAACCTCTTCCGTTTTATAGAATGAAGACGAGAAATGGACCCAATCATGATAACGGAAGTACAAGCGAGGACGCCGAGTTTTCGGCCAAGGTTGAGGCCGTCTTTAAAAAGTTAAAAGCAGATTTTCTTACGGACGTCCAAAAGGTCTTCCAAGATTCGGTCGATGGGCAAGTGACCGATTTGATAAATGAACGAATGAAGGCCACTATCGAAGAGGCCCTTGATGCTAGAAACATTTATCCTCACGGTGAAGGAGGTGAAGGAAGGACTTCCATTATAAGAATTTCAAGGACGCTCAACCCCCGATGTTTAATGGGGTGCGAGATCCTTTGAAGAGTACATGTTGGATCTCCGATATCGAGGGAGCTTTCCGTACCGCGGAATGCCCTCCCGAGAAGAAAACAAGGTATGGTTCTAGCATGTTGCGGGAGGAAGCTAAGTTGTGGTGGGACGATAAGATCAACTTATATGGCGAAGAACAATGTATGGGCTTGATATGGGAGGAGTTCAAGAAAGAATTTTTCAAAGAATACCGAACTTCATCCGATCTCAATAGAATCCGGGACGAGTTGCACCATTTGCAACAAGGGTCAATGGACTTGGTTACACTCAAGGCTACCTTCTTGGCAAAGACTCATTTTTGCCCGGAATATGTGGGTGATGATCACAAGTTAATGAAGGATTTCTATCGTACCTTGAATGATAAGTACAAGGGCAAGATTAGTCAGGGTATGGCTAAGTCGTTTGATGAATTGTTTGAGTTGGCTCGGGGTTTTGAGCCGGAGGTTCCAAGAAAGAGCGATTTCACATTTTCCAAAAGAAAGTTTGAAGGTTTTAGTTACTCTAACTCTTCAAACAAGAAGAACAAGAACAAGAAGGGTTCTGAAAGTGTCAATAGCGTGAAGAAGGGCGCTACCGGTGGTTTTTCTTATACGTGCTACAATTGTGGGCAACCGGGTCATATGGCTCGTGAATGTCCGAAACCAACTTCCGGAAACAAAATCACTTGTTTCAATTGTGGTAAAGAGGGGCACAAGAAGCCGGAGTGTCCCGATTTGCGAAACGATAATGTGAAGCGATTAGAGAAGGCGGCGGGTACGGCTAGGGGTCGCAATTACTTGATGACCAATGATGAAGCCAAACAATCGAACGAAGTTGTCTCAGGTACTTTCATGGTTAATTCTAATCTGGTAAGGATTCTTTTTGATAGCGGTGCAAATTTGTCGTTTGTGTCTCCAAAATTTGTGCCTAAATTCGATAGACCGTTAGCTAAGTTAAGTCGTCCGGTAGAAGTCGAAATAGCGGACGGCAAGACGGTGCTAGTGGTTGATGTGTGTAAGAATTGTGATGTTGTTTTCGGTGCCGAAACCTTTAAAATTGATCTCATTCCAATGACCTTGGGCGATTTCGATATTGTCGTTGGTATGGATTGGCTCGATCGTTATAGAGCTGATATTGCATGCCATGATAAGTTTATTCGTGTGAAGACCCCAAGTGGGGGAGAGTTGATTATTCATGGTGATAAGCGAAGGAGACCGGTGCCGATATGCACTTTTGCACGGGCACGTCGTTTTGTTGTTACCGGTGGCATGGCTTTCCTTGCTCATGTTGTCGATATTCGTAATGAGCCACCACCCATTCGTGAAATTCCGGTGGTTAATGAATTTGAAGACGTTTTTCCGGATGAGTTACCGGGTGTTTCGGAGGAAAGACAAGTTGAATTTCGCATCGAGTTGGTTCCGGGGGCTACCCCCATTGCTAAAACACCCTATCGTTTGGCGCCAACGGAAATGCAAGAGTTGTTGAATCAAATCCAAGAGTTGCTTGAAAAGGGTTTTATTCGACCGAGTGCTTCGCCATGGGGCGCTCCGGTGTTATTTGTGAAGAAGAAGGATGGTAGCATGCGGATGTGCATCGATTATAGGGAGTTGAATAAAGTGACGATCAAGAATCGTTATCCTTTGCCTCGGATTGACGATTGGTTTGACCAACTCCAAGGTGCAACGTATTTCTCTAAAATCGACCTACGGTCCGGCTATCACCAGATGCGGGTCCGTGAGGAAGATATTGAGAAAACGGCTTTTCGAACGCGTTATGGGCATTTTGAGTTCGTGGTTATGCCTTTTGGTCTTACGAATGCACCGGCGGCATTCATGGATCTTATGAACCGAGTGTGCCAACCTATGTTGGACAAGTCGGTAATAGTGTTCATTGACGACATACTAGTCTATTCGAAAAGTATGAACGAACATGAACGTCATTTGCGTGAGGTACTGAAGACGTTACGAAAGGAGAAGTTGTACGCAAAGTTCTCCAAATGTGAATTTTGGCTAAGGGAAGTACAACTCCTTGGTCATATTGTGAACAAAGACGGTATTCAAGTAGATCCGGGGAAGATCGAGATGGTGAAGAGTTGTGGACGACCGACTACGCCTACGGAAATCCGAAGTTTTCTCGGATTGGCCGGTTATTATCGTCGGTTTATCCAAGACTTTTCTAAGATCGCTTCTCCATTGACAAAATTAACAAGAAAGAATGCAAGATTTAATTGGGAGAAAGAGCAAGAAATTGCTTTTCAATTGTTAAAAGAGAAGTTATGTCAAGCTTCGGTGTTAGTATTGCCAGAAGGTGTGGAAGACATGACGGTTTATTGTGATGTGTGACGACCCAGAAATTTCTGACCAAATTTAAACTTAACCTTTATATGTTTCTGACACAATAAGCAGAATTTGTAATGTTTAATCTCAAAAAGTTTGGAACTACATTCATGTAATCAATTACCCTTTGACCTTGTTCGACGATTCACTAACATTTATGTGTATATAGATATGTATATATATAATATATAATATTAACTGAAAACATTAACAAAGTATTAGATATATGATACTTTACATGAACATATTTATTTCGATATATTTATCGACAGAATTAAGAGATAATATCAAATGATTGAATTATCAGATACATTATGATATGATTACGGGCCTATGTTATGAGGTCCACTGTGATTTAAGAAATCTATTCTTTTTGACAACATTCGGAAAATGGTAAAGTGTATTATAAGTAAGAACAAATGTGTCAATTAACGGGAACTAGACAAGGGTTAGTGGAAATTCATGTTTAATTTCTAAGGCATGTTTTATAATATTTTCTCGTGACCTTAATAAGATAACTATGTTAACTTTCATTTTATTTAATATGAAAATAAGAACGTGGAGTGTAAATAACTTAGATGTTGGATATCGACAAGTTAAGTAACTCGACATTTTTCATTAAGATGATTTCATATGTTTATTTAACTTTTGGACTTTATCCCATGCTTCACCAACAGACTGTAATTTAAAAACTTGAAACCTATTATGAATATACATAATTCTACTTTTCTAAAATGTTTTATGATATAACGATTTCCATTATTTTAACCTTTTAACAAAATGATTCTTAAATATATTTAGTTTTGGAAAACAAAATTATCATATTTATTTGATTTAGTTTAAAAAGTACAAAAAACGTTTTCAGTTTAAAAAG
This sequence comes from Rutidosis leptorrhynchoides, assembly GCF_046630445.1. Classification (NCBI taxonomy): domain Eukaryota; kingdom Viridiplantae; phylum Streptophyta; class Magnoliopsida; order Asterales; family Asteraceae; genus Rutidosis; species Rutidosis leptorrhynchoides. The sequence continues at coordinate 23,828,469 of NC_092339.1, forward strand.
AACTTTATTATTAAAATATATATATCTTTTATAAATATCTAGAACCACTTTTGACAACTCATTACTTAACCAGTATGATAAAGATAACGATATTTATATTTTATTTTATTAAATATATATAACGATTTAAATTAATATTATATATATTTTTATACGCGTATTATACGTACATAGTTTTATACTTTTACTATACTTTAACTTTACCTTTACTTTACTTTTACTTTACTTTAACTTTAATAATTCATACTTTAATAATTCACTTTAATAATTCACTTTAATAATTCATACTTTAATAATTCACTTTAATAATTCATACTTTAATAATTCACTTTAATAATTCATATTTTAATAATTCACTTTAATAATTCATACTTTAATAATTTACTTTAATAATTCAAAAATCTATTATAAATAGAATTCAATAGGTTTCATTATTTCATAGAAACTTGAAAATATATTTCTCTAAACTCTCTCAATCGAATTACATATATATATATTTACTTAGTATTATTTCAAGATATTATTAGTATACATAAAATACTACGACGGAGTTATATTCAGACAATTTCAAAATAAGTTTTTAAATGGGATAGAGCTAAGGAAATTATGGGTTATAGCTATGAAGGTTATGGGTATTGATCGAGGGTATTGCTCGTGAGGTCAACCTAACGTTTATCATTTTCGTTGCGTCTACGTACTTTCCTGCAATATTGAATCATAATATTGATACGTGAGCATTCATATCTTATCTTTTATATATTAATATTGTATCCCTGACTAGTGCTCGAGTATATATGATTATGCATGTTTGTATGCTTAGTTTCGTCGTTAAATAGTTTATGATAAATCACGAATTTGATACATATGCTACTGAGATAAGTTATATGATATGCATGTCGTTGAAAAGCTGAAGAAAAAAATTAATAACTTTTCATTTAGAAATCGTGTCATTTCGATGAACGGATTAAAAGATATGGTCAACTGAATTATCATTAATTTTAATATTATTATTAAAACGATTATTATAACTGTTATCAGTTGATGTTATTACTTAAATTATCTTTATTACTAAAAATTAATAATTTTATTGAAACTATCATTTTATTTTTTTATCATTATTATTATTATCAATATTATTTTATCAAATAAATATGCGTACAAAGATATTTTTACCACACGTAATGTAATTACATTAATAATACATACCACTATATTTTTATGATATTAAGTGAATTTTATAAATTTTATTACTTGAGATATATAAAAGTATATTTTTATCATATATGAATTTTAATATAAATTTTTATTTATTAATAAATGACTTGTATTATTTAGTATAATAAGATCTGATAAATATATTTAAATATATAAAACTACTATATATAAGTTATATAACAAACATGTATAGATTTTGGAAGTCATTTTGGATCAAGTTGACTTTTGTTGACTTTTGCATGTCGGTCTCGAGCATTAGGATTGTGATACACTACGACTTGACCTAAATTGTTAGACAGATATTGACCAACATATAAATATATATACTTAATATAGGTTCGTGAATCCGAGACAAACCCTGCACTTGTTCAGTGCCGTCATATACATAATTGCTACGAAATACAGTATTGTGAGTTTCATTTGCTCCCTTTTTAATATATATTTTTGGGCTGAGAATATATGCGCTGATTTATAAATGTTTTAAGAAATAGGCACAAGTACTAAAACTAATTCTATGTGGGTTTAAACCAGAAATATACCCTTAGCTTGGTAACATTAAACTACTTGTCTATGTACGGTAGGCGCGAATCCTAAAGATAGATCTATTGGGCCTGACAAACCCCATCCTGACTATGGGATGCTTTAGTACTTCGAGGTTATTTTAAACACACCTGATCTGGTGTACTTTAGAGGGTAAAACATGAACGTTAAGGCTTGTTACCGGGTGCCTACAACTTATAGAATACTTTTATACACTTGCGAGTGTACGGATATTTATAGAAACTGAAATCTTGTGGTCTATTACTATTACAGAAATGATGGATTATGATAAACTAATGAACTCACCAACCTTTTGGTTGACACTTTAAAGCATGTTTATTCTCAGGTATTAAAGAAATCTTCCGCTGTGCATTAGCTCATTTTAAGGATATTACTTGGAGTCATTCAAGACATACTTTGAAAGACGTTGCATTCGAGTCATTGAGTTCATCAAGATTAATATTAAGTCAATTATAGTTGGATGTAATATGAAATGGTATGCATACCGTCAATTTTTGATGTAAAGAAAGTTTGTCTTTTAAAAACGAATGCAATATTTGTAAAACGTATCATATAGAGGTCAAATACCTCGCGATGTAATCAACTATTGTGAATCGTTTATAATGTATATGAACGGGTCCTTTCAGTTGGTATCAGAGTGGTGGTCTTAGCGAACCAGGTCTTGCATTAATGTGTCTAACTGATAGTTGTTAAGATGCATTAGTGAGTCTGGACTTCGACCGTGTCTGCATGTCAAAAGTTTTGCTTATCATTTTTAGTCGGAAATCATCTACTTACCATCCTTAGGAAATTACCTGCTTATCATTCTTAAGTCTAGACGCGTTTTCCTACATTTATTGCATAATAGTGTATAGACGAATTCTTATCTTAGCATATCTGTTATTGTGAACTTTGACTGACATCTTTCAAAGATTCCTCCGTAATTTATGGGATTTTGGTATTATATATACATATGTAAATTATGTATTGAAGAATACCAAATCTAAATTCTACAATCTATTTCATACCAAAAATTCTTCCCCTGATCATACAAGATGGATCCCTCAACCAGTTCGAGTTCCTCGGATTCCGACAGCTATGCTGATATGGATTTCCACATGAGCCCCGAAAGCAGCGTGACCGGAATGGATCAACCAATTAGCTATCATCTATTCTGGATGAATTGGGGATGGGTTCGTAATCTACTTAACCATTGGAGACAAGAAGAAGGTGATCCCTTTCATCCACCACATTGCCCTCTTGGCAATGAACCTGAAGCACTTACCGGTGAACCTGTCCGAAACACCATTTTCTCTCTCATTTCCAGAGTATCACGTCATGATTATATACTACACCAAATTCTAGATCTTATTTATCCGCTCGTCCGAACCGACAATCACCCCGGTGTAATAGAAGAAGTCAACGAGCTTCGCGCTCGGGTAGTGGCTTTAGAGAATATGGTGCAAAGGTTACAAACACCAGCAGCAGCACCAGCAGCATAACCAGTACCACCATCAACAACATCAACAGTACCATTACCACCACCAACAACAACCGCATCGCAAACCTCAACTTCATAATCTGTCCCACGAGCATCGACGTTATACGCCATGTAGATACCAAGGAATACCACAACGATGAAGTATTGATTCATAACTTCATTGGGAAACATTCTACGGCGATTATGTAATTTCTAAAGTTTAGAAATTATCTATCCTAGCCTTAACCATAAATCAAATGAGTTTAATTTAATATTAACTCATTAAATCAATATTACAACTGAAGAAATATACACATATATATTTCCATAAAGACTGTAAAAAAATTCTTTTGTACAAAATATTAATTGTGAAATTTTTTTTAACGGGTAGGTAATACCCGAGAGATATATAAATTCACAACTAATATGTTACATTATTCGAATCTGATTCAGCAAATCATCCATTATACTCCCTACTTTCACAACAATATACATTCTTTTATAGAAATCAAAACAACCATACTCATTCAAAATCTAATTACATATTTTAATTTTGAAATCTCAGAATTCGATTCAAGATATAACCGAAATCATCACTCTTAGATTCCTACATCTTTCAAAACTATACTTTGACTTCAAAACTGTTCTAAAACCTCATTTCTATTCATGGAACTCACAAAAATATTTGTATCATTCAAAATCTTAGAACATCATATGTATATTAACAATTACAATATGTGTTCAAACACTTCGAAATTCCTAAAGACATGCGAGATGATGATCCAACCACATATTACCCACTGTCATGCATCTGAAAAGCTCTCGAAACCAAAGTTATATTTTAACACGTATCCGTGTCAGATCCTTTGATATTTATTACCAAATATAATTTTTCAATCTCTTTCCAAAATAGAAAGTTTTGTCACAGCTCCAATAAATCACCTTCATTTGTTTATACGAATAAACCTTATTATAACAATTACCCCTTCATCATTGTTACCGGGGAACCTTTCATATCTCGCCACATTAGCAGTAAACTTATCAACAACTTCATTAACCTTCGACTTAAGCCTCTCCGAAAAGCCACTATACTTATTCATTAAAACCCCATCATGTACTCACCTACATCCTGTAACAATAATTGTCACACCAACTATTGGGAATTAGCAATCAGTATTTTGAATTTCGCGACAATTTTACGTCAAAAGTTATACATATAACGTCTATCTCCTAGACTTACATACTTCGAATGTGAATTTTCTGAAAAACATCCCAAACTATGAACTAGTTCTCCGAAATTGGAAAAATGCTAATGAAGCAGTAAAAACTGTAAACGACTTTAACAGTCAAAAGTTTGATGATAAAGAATAGTATGGTGGTAAAGCTGAGAAAAAGAGAAGGTTTGAAACTGGAAAATGGATTGAGCAGACCATGAGGGAGGCTGTGGACAAATCACAAAGACTAAAACTGCCTTCAAAGGATCCAAATGATTCAGTGTCTACTGAAATCATTAGCAAACACCTTACTTCTTATTCTAAACCTTCACATACAAATCTTCTTCATCATCCATATTATCGTATCTTTTATTATAATATCTTCGATATTCCTGAAGATATTTTCACAACTATTCTTATCCGAAATCTTTTATCTCTTCGCAATATCTGCGTTACAACATAAAAAGAAACTGTGTTAGTTTCTAAATTCTAAAAAAAAAAATTTGAATTTAAAATAGGAATGTTTTTAAAGTAGTGTTGGAAACTGAAGCATGAGCTAGTATAATATAATGACACTTGATCAACGTGATTATATTACAGTAAGTCATGCTGAGTTTCTAATGGAACGTGATGATTTACAGAACATACCATCATCATGTACTGTTTACACGACTCTTACATTCTACCCAATTTCCAAACATATTAAGAATATATCATCTTGATAGCTCTATATTTTCGGATATTCTGATAATTTGCCAAATCAAGATCGTGCCATTACGATTTTCTTCTTGGAACATTAACTATGTTCATCTAAAAATTCATATCTACGAATTATGGACCATTATCCGCTTGACTTAAGGTCGGGAAGAGAAAATGAAAGCATGAAGCTCCGAAATATAATGAAGAATATAAAGCCCGATAACAACCCTGAAATTACAAACCGTGTATATCAATGCGTATAGCAATATAAAGACACGGGAGAATGAAAAACACAATAACCCCAAGGTAATGGTAGAAGAAAATAACTTCCTCCGGTGGTAGATGAAAAAGAAGAATGACAGATATGAAAGTTAAGAGTATATCAAGAATCAATACTGGATGAAGCATATTAACGAATGCTTTAAAGTATGAATTGAGGAGAAAGACTAGAAGGTGTGAGCTGTGGAAATAAAGAAACGAAGGGGGTGGATTTATAGTAAAATATCAGACAGAGAAATCGAGACAGATTATCGCATTTAATCAAAGAAGATCCTGATTTCCTTAATCGCCGAAGAACCAAATCTTATTGCAAAGATTTTCTTTAAATCCCATGAATTCCGGAAATCAATCATAACTACGTCATCGGTTAAAACGAATATACGTTTACTCATTTCACTCTCTTGCGATAGCTTCACTTATACTCTCCGCGTTATCAAATTGTTTTATCTATATTACTCAATGATGATAAAACTCTATTTATCAACTCATATTCGTCATGAAAACATTTTTATAGTTAGCCATGACGACCTCAATCAAATTTCGGGACGAAATTTCTTTAACGGGTAGGTACTGTGACGACCCAGAAATTTCTGACCAAATTTAAACTTAACCTTTATATGTTTCCGACACGATAAGTAGAATTTGTAATGTTGAATCTCAAAAAGTTTGGAACTACATTCATGTAATCAATTACCCTTTGACCGTGTTCGACGATTCACGAACAATTATATGTATATAGATATGTATATATATAATATATAATATTAACTTAAAACATTAACAAAGTATTAGATATATGATACTTTACATGAACATATTTGTTTCGATATATTTATCGACAGAATTAAGAGATAATATCAAATGATTGAATTATCAGACACATTATGATATGATTACGGGCCTATGTTATGAGGTCCACTGTGATTTAAGAAATCTATTCTTTTTGACAACATTCGAAAAATGGTAAAGTGTATTATAAGTAAGAACAAATGTGTCAATTAACGGGAACTAGACAAGGGTTAGTGGAAATTCATGTTTAATTTCTAAGGCATGTTTTATAATATTTTCTCGTGACCTTAATAAGATAACTATGTTAACTTTTATTTTATTTAATATGAAAATAAGAACGTGGAGTGTAAATAACTTAGATGTTGGATATCGACAAGTTAAGTAACTCGACATTTTTCATTAAGATGATTTCATACGTTTATTTAACTTTTGGACTTTATCACATGCTTCACCAACAGACTGTAATTTAAAAACTTGAAACCTATTATGAATATATATAATTCTACTTTTCTAAAATGTTTTATGATATAACGATTTCCATTATTTTAACCTTTTTAACAAAATGATTCTTAAATATATTTAGTTTTGGAAAACAAAATTATCATATTTATTTAATTTAGTTTAAAAAGTACAAAAAACGTTTTCAGTTTAAAAAATACTTTATTATTAATATATATATATATATCTTTTATAAATATCTAGAACCACTTTTGACAACTCATTACTTAACCAGTATGATAAAGATAACGATATATATAACGAATTAAATTAATATTATATATATTTTTATTCGCGTATTATACGTACATAGTTTTATACTTTTACTATACTTTAACTTTACCTTTACTTTACTTTTACTTTATTTTAACTTTAATAATTCATACTTTAATAATTTACTTTAATAATTCATACTTTAATAATTCACTTTAATAATTCATACTTTATTAATTCATACTTTAATAATTCACTTTAATCATTCATACTTTAATAATTCACTTTAATAATTCATACTTTAATAATTCACTTTAATAATTCATACTTTAATAATTCACTTTAATAATTCAAAAATCTATTATAAATAGAATTCAATAGGTTTCATTATTTCATAGAAACTTGAAAATATATTTCTCTAAACTCTCTCAATCGAATTACATATATATATATTTACTTAGTATTATTTCAAGATATTATTAGTATACATAAAATACTACGACGGAGTTATATTCAGACAATTTCAAAATAAGTTTTCAAATGGGATAGAGCTAAGAAAATTATGGGTTATAGATATGAAGGTTATGGGTATTGATCGAGGGTATTGCTCGTGAGGTCAACCTAACGTTTATTATTTTTGTTGCGTCTACGTACTTTCCTGCAATATTGAATCATAATATTGATACGTGAGCATTCATATCTTATCTTTTATATATTAATAGTGTATCCCTGACTAGTGCTCGAGTATATATGATTATGCATTTTTGTATGCTTAGTTTCGTCGTTAAATAGTTTATGATAAATCACGAATTTGATACATATGCTACTGAGATAAGTTATATGATATGCATGTCATTGAAAAGCTGAAGAAAAAAATTGATAACTTTTCATTTAGAAATCGTGTCGTTTCGATGAACGGATTAAAAGATATGGTCAACTGAATTATCATTAATTTTAATATTATTATTAAAACGATTATTATAACTGTTATCAGTTGATGTTATTACTAAAATTATCTTTATTACTAAAAATTAATATTTTTATTGAAACTATCATTTTATTTTTTTATCATAATTATTATTATCAATATTATATTATCAAATAAATATGCGTACAAAGATATTTTTACCACACGTAATGTAATTACATTAATAATACATACCACTATATTTTTATGATATTAAGTGAATTTTATAAATTTTATTACTTGAGATATATAAAAGTATATTTTTATCATATATAAATTTTAATATAAATTTTTATTTATTAATAAATGACTTGTATTATTTAGTATAATAAGATCTGATAAATATATTTAAATATATAAAACTACTATATATAAGTTATATAATAAACATGTATAGATTTTAGAAGTCATTTTGGATCAAGTTGACTTTTGTTGACTTTTGCATGTCGGTCTCGAGCATTAGGATTGTGATACACTACGACTTGACCTAAATTGTTAGACAGATATTGACCAACATATAAATATATATACTTAATATAGGTTAGTGAATCCGAGACAAACACTGCACTTGTTCAATGCCGTCATATACATAATTGCTACGAAATACAGTATTGTGAGTTTCATTTGCTCCCTTTTTAATATATATTTTTGGGCTGAGAATATATGCGCTGATTTATAAATGTTTTACGAAATAGGCATAAGTACTAAAACTAATTCTATGTGGGTTTAAACCATAAATATACCCTTAGCTTGGTAACATTAAACTACTTGTCTATGTACGGTAGGCGCGAATCCTAAAGATAGATCTATTGGGCCTGACAAACCCCATCCTGACTATGGGATGCTTTAGTACTTCGAGGTTATTTTAAACACACCTGATCTGGTGTACTTCAGAGGGTAAAACATGAATGTTAAGGCTTGTTACCGGGTGCCTACAACTTATAGAATACTTTTATACACTTGCGAGTGTACGGATATTTATAGAAACTGAAATCTTGTGGTCTATTACTATTACGGAAATGATGGATTATGATAAACTAATGAACTCACCAACCTTTTAGTTGACACTTTAAAGCATGTTTATTCTCAGGTATTAAAGAAATCTTCCACTGTGCATTAGCTTAAGGATATTACTTGGAGTCATTCAAGACATACTTTGAAAGACGTTGCATTCGAGTCGTTGAGTTCATCCAGATTAATATTAAGTCAATTATAGTTGGAGGTAATATGAAATGGTATGCATGCCGTCAATTTTTGATGTAAAGAAAGTTTGTCTTTTAAAAACGAATGCAATGTTTGTAAAACGTATCATATAGAGGTCAAATACCTCGCGATGTAATCAAATATTGTGAATCGTTTATAATGTATATGAACGGGTCCTTTCATGATGCTTCTTTAAATGGGCTCGGGTGTGTTCTAATGCAAAGGGGTAAAGTCACCGCTTATGCCTCTCGACAATTAAAGGAACACGAAACGAGATATCCGACTCATGATCTTGAGTTGGCGGCGGTTGTTCATGTGTTGAAAATTTGGCGCCACTACTTGTATGGTGTCAAATGTACGATTTATTCGGATCACAAGAACTTGAAACATCTTTTCACTCAACGAGATTTGAATTATCGTCAACGTAGATGGATGGATGTGGTGAAAGACTATGATTGTGAGATACTTTATCATCCGGGTAAGGCGAATGTTGTCGCGGATGCGTTGAGTCGAAAGAGTCAACATCTGGCGATAAAAGTAGGATCATTACGCTTGATTATTACCAACGATTTTCTTGAAAAGCTTGGTGAGATACAAATCGAGGCTTACGTTCACAACAAGCATTCGGAACGAATCGCGGGTCAATTGGAGTTCATTACTATGGGCCCGCGTGGTTTGTTGTCTTTTTAAGGAAGGGTGTGGGTGCCTAAGATGGGTGATTACCGGTGGGTGCTACTTGATGAAGCACATAAATCCAAATATTCCATTCATCCGGGTGCGACGAAAATGTATCATGACTTGAAGAAAGATTATTGGTGGCCGGGCATGAAACGTGATATTGTGAAGTATGTTGAGCAATGCGTCACGTGTTTATAAGTAAAAGCCGAACACCAAAAGCCGTATGGTAAGTTGCAACCGTTAGAAATCCCGAAATGGAAATGGGAGCACATTACCATGGATTTCATCACAAAGTTACCTAAAACGGAGAGAACCCAATTTGATTCGATTTGGGTTATAGTTGATAGATTGACGAAAAGTGCTTTGTTTCTTCCCATTAAAGAAGCGATATCTTCAGAGGCCTTGGCTAAGTTGTTTATCAAGGAAGTGGTCTCGCGACATGGGGTTCCTATATCTATTATTTCGGATCGAGATACCCGTTTTACATCTCGGTTTTGGGAAAAGTTTCATGAAGATATAGGTACACAATTGAAGTTGAGCACGGTGTATCATCCTCAAACAGAAGGTCAAACCGAATGTACGAATCAAACTTTGGAAGATATGCTACGGGCATGCATTATTGACTTCGGTGGTAGTTAGGACGAGCACTTACCTTTGGTGGAATTCTCGTACAATAATAGTTATCATACTAGTATCGGGATGCCACCTTATGAGATGCTTTATGGGCGAAGGTGTCGAACTCCCATTTGTTGGGGAGAAGTGGGTCAAAGAGAGATCGGGAGTACCGATTTAGTTTTGGAGACGAATAACAAGATTGATATTATTCGGGAACATTTGAAGAAGGCTCAAGATAGACAAAAGTCGTATGCCGACAAACGTAGATGAATGATCGAATTTCAAGAAGGTGACATGGTGATTCTTAAGGTTTCGCCATGGAAAGGTATTATTCGATTTCGAAAACTAAGAAAGTTAGCTCCTCGGTTTATTGGGCCATTCAAGGTTTTAGCTCATGTTGGTGAAGTTGCGTATCGTTTGGAATTACCCGAAGAGCTTGCGGGGATCCATAACACGTTTCATGTTTCCCATCTCCGTAAGTGTCTTGCGGATGATTCTTCATGGACGCCATTAGACGAAATCGAGCTAAACAACAAGTTAGAATATGTTGAAGAGCCGATTGCGATACTAGATGAGAAGGTGAAAATGTTGAGGAATAAAGAGGTGAGAACTTTTAACGTTCAATGGCGACGAAGTAAAGGTTCCGAGTTTACGTGGGAGCCCGAAGAGTTCGTGTTGGTTTATCTTCCCTCGTGTCATGCGGCTTGGATTGCGAGGACGCAATCCGAATAAGTGGGGGAGAGTTGTAAGACCCGAATAATTGCAGTGAACATAAGTGTATTTGCGATACTTGAGACGGGGTTTTGTTGTGTATATTTAAAGCAGGGAAGAATTCTGAACTGGGGGTGTCGCGCGCCGCGCGGCTATATGGCGCGCCGCGCCATCTGTCTGCAACAGGTTCCCCTTTTCTTTTAATTAGATATTTTGAGGGCATTTTGGTAAAACTACTTTAGGACCCTAATTTAATGCCTTAGATCAGTTTGGGAGCCTCATTCACTCCATTCACAACCACCTTATCATCTTCCATTCAAGTTTAGAGAGAGAGGAGGTTCTAGAGTGAGAAAACTCTATTAAAGGAAGAAGGAAGTCGAATCGAGTCTTGGTGCAAGTTCTAAAGTCGTTCATCTAGTCTCTAGCTACGTGGTGATTATGTTGGTAAGTTATAAAACCCAATTTCTTACTTTAATTGTGTTTAAGGGTTAGGGTTGGGTTAGTGTTGCACACAAAACCCATTTGCTAGTAAATTTGAGGGTTTTGGGTGAATTTGGGTCATGTAGATTCAAAGATGACCAATTAGGGTTTTCAAAGTATTAAATTATGTTTATAAGCCTAAATTGGTTAGTTAATGTACTAGCACACTTATATATATGTAAATGGGTGTAATGACCTTGAAATGGGTCAAATGGCTCTTTAATGACCTAAGTGGTCTTGCTAGTGTGAAATTGAGTTAACCTTGTGATTTAAGAATGTAATAAGACCATAATTGGCTAGAGTTAGGGTTTTTGGTGAAGTTAACCATTATTAGGGTTAATGGTGCAAAATGGGTTGAAATTGCACTTTGGGTCAAAATGGCTTTAGAATGGTGAAAGAATTGGTTGACCAACTTGAGTTGCGTTTAATAATATGTATAATGTGATTAGGTACGTTACATTGAGGTTTCGCGAGCTCGGGTATCTTTTCACAAGACTTTGAGGTGAGTGGAATAATTATATGCTTAGGTATATAATGTATCTATTTGTTGTAGCGTGAAATTTGTAGTGTCGAGGTGTTAAGACACCACGTTTCCTGTGAAGAGTGTAGCATCGAGGTGTTAAGATGCCACTCGGGTGTAGCATCGAGGTGTTAAGATGCCACTTAGGAGTGTAGTGTCGAGGTGTTAAGACACCACTCCGTAAAATATGAGTGAAGCATCGAGGTGTTAAGATGCCACTCGGGGTGAAGTACCGAGGTGTTAAGGTGCCACCCTAGGGGTTAGTGGTGCGAGGTGTTAAGTGCCCTAACGGATGTTATGAACACCGATGGCGTTTTCGCGAGCGCCGTTCCCTTGTACGATTGGTTAACCATGGTTATTTGTGTTGTAAGCATATTATATTATTCGAGTTATATTTATATGCGGTTGATATGCTAGCTCGTGGTATTGGAGAATGATAGTTGTAATTTTGACGATAAGCTAATTGTGTTTGCTAGCATGTTTGTGGTATTGTGTAAGTGTATGCAAGTAGGTATAATTATATATGTATTCGTATAATTATTGCATGCACTAAGCTTTGCTTACCCTCTCGTTGTTTACCTTTTTATAGGTTCGGTTGTGGATAAGGGTAAGGGCATCATCTTGGATTAGAGATCCCGTCGTTGCTAGAGAATGCTTTTGGGCTATTTAGCTTTTGGAGTATTGACCGAGACTTGGGTAGTTTAATCCTAAACACCGTGCTCGTAGTGTAGTTTGGTACTTAAACTTTTGATGGTCGAAACTCATATTTTGAATTAAACTCGTAAAACGGCCGATGTGAGCCTCGCTTGTAAAACATCATTTTTATGTTTGAATCGTGATAGTTTTACATATTTAAATGTGTGGTTAAAAGCGTGTCGTTTAAAAATGTCGGGAACTAGTCGATCTTTTTCGCATTTGAAACTTTCTGGACAGGCCTGAATGGCGCGCCGCGCGACCATCCTGGCGCGCTGCGCCACTTCACTGTACAGCAAAAAAAAAATTATTTTTTATTTTCACGTGGTTGGGTCGCGGGTTGGTTTGGGTTGTTACACCATTGTTTGGTCTTTTCCTTGTAAATTAGAGAGTTGTCATAGGCTTCAACCCTCAACTCGTCCAATTCATTTAATTGGGTCAAACGTAGCCGACCTGCCTCCTTGTAATCCAAATTACATGCCCTTAGCGCCCAATGCGCTTTGTGTTCAATCTCCAAAGGGAGATGGCATGCTTTTCCGTATACCATACGGAAAGGAGTGGTTCCAATAGGTGTTTTGAAAGCCGTGCGAAAGGCCCACAATGCATCGTTAAGTTTAATAGACCACTCTTTTGGATTTGCACCAACGGTCTTCTCGAGTATGCGTTTTAGAGACCGATTGGTATTTTCCACCTGCCCACTTGTTTGAGGATGATATGATGTTGAAATTTTATGGATAACTCCATAACGGTTCAACACTTTTTCCATTTGCGCATTGCAAAAGTGGGTGCCCCGATCACTAATAAGAGCTTTTGAATGTGCCAAATCTTGAGAAAAGTTCCATCAAAAAGGTAACTACAACTCGACCATCATTTGTTGGGAGAGGTTTTGCCTCCGCCCCTTTGGAAACATAATCTATGGCAACAATTATGTAGAGATAAGAATGAGACTTTGGAAAGGGCCCCATAAAGTCAATTCCCCAAATATCGAACACCTCGCATACTTGGATGCTTTGTTGAGGCATTTCATCCTGTTTGGTGATTTGAACGGCCCGTTGGCACTCATCACAAGCCTTACAAACGGCGTGGGCATCTTTGAATATTTTAGGCCAATAGAACCCTGCCTCGTAAACTTTCCTCCCCGTGATTTGGGGACCAAAGTGCCCACCCGTTGGACCACGGTGACAATCAAGAAGAATTTGAGTGCATTCCTTTCCCGAAACGCACCTCTGAATTACACCATCCGCGCAATGCCTAAAAAGATAAGGGTCTTCCCAGAAGTAGTATTTTAGGTCACTAAAGAATTTATTTCTTTTCTGATGTGACCAACCGATTTCTAAGTACCCTCCAACAATGTAATTGACGAAATCAACATACCACGGGTCTTCCACCTTCTCTACTCGCATGAGGTATTCATTAGGAAAATCATCTTTAATACTCAATTCATGGAGTACTTCAAGATTCGGATTTTCAAGTCTAGAAAGATGGTCGGCCGCGAGATTTTCGGCACCTTTCTTGTCCCGAATCTCGATATAAAATTCTTGCAAGAGCAAGACCCATCTTAGTAATCGAGGTTTGGCATCCGGCTTAGAGAAACGGTATTTTAATGCCGAATGATCTGTGAAGACAATTGTCTTCGATAGGACAAGATATGATCAGAATTTGTCAAAAGAAAAGACGATAGCAAGGAGCTCCTTTTCTGTTGTTGTGTAGTTTAATTGGGCTCATTGTAAAGTCTTGCTTACATAGTAAATGGGTTGAATACGTTTTTCAACCCGTTGGCCCAAAACTGAACCAACTGCAAAATCCGATGCATCGCACATTAGCTCGAATGGTAGTGACCAATTTGGAGCTATAATTATTGGTGCGTTAACAAGTTTTGGTTTTAAAATGTTGAATGCCTTAGTGCATTCATTCGTGAAAACAAAGGGTGCATCTCTTTCGAGAAGTTTATTCAATGGCGTTGCAATTTTTGAAAAATCTTGCATGAATCGCCGGTAAAACCCGGCATGCCCAAGAAAACTTCTCACACCCTTCACATTTGAAGGAGGTGGAAGGTTGGCAATGACGTCAACCTTTGCTTGATCCACTTGAATACCAACACTTGAGATTTTGTGCCCCAATACAATGCCTTCTTTAACCATAAAGTGGCATTTCTCCCAGTTTAGCACTAAGTTCGATTTCCCACACCTTATTAGCATTTTCTCCAAATTTAGAAGGCATGAATCGAAAGTGTCACCGAAGACTGAAAAGTCATCCATGAACACTGCCATGCAATCTTCAATCATGTCATGGAAAATGGCCATCATGCACCTTTGGAATGTTGCGGGAGCATTACATAGGCCAAAGGGCATTCGGCGGTATGAAAAGGTGTCATAGGGACACGTGAAGGTAGTCTTTTGTTGGTCCTCAGGAGAGATTGGAATTTGAAAGTACCCCGAAAAACCATCTAGGAAACAATAAAAGCTATTTCCCGCTAGTCTTTCTAACATTTGATCAATGAGTGGTAGTGGAAAATGGTCTTTTCTAGTGGCATCATTTAACTTACGATAATCAATACAAACTCGCCACCCCGTAACAGTTCGTGTAGTGATAAGCTCATCCTTATCATTTGTGGTAACATTTATACCACCCTTTTTAGGAACACAATGGACCGGGCTTATCCACGGACTGTCTGAGATTGGGTAGATTAGACCTGCATCTAGCAATTTAATGATCTCCTTCTTGACAACATCTTGCATATGAGGATTTAGCCTCCTTTGACGTTGCACCACTGGTTTGGAATTTTCTTCCATTAAGATCTCGTGAGTGCAATAAGAAGGACTAATTCCTTTTATATCATAAATTTTCCATGCAATGGCCGGTTTGTGGGCCTGTAACAAGGAAACAAGGCGTTCTTTTTCATGTTTAGAAAGAAGTGAGGAAATAATTACCGGAAGCTTCGAATCCTCCTGAAGGAAAGCTTACTCAAGATGATTAGGGAGCGGCTTAAGCTCCAAAATTAGAGGTTCCTCAATTGAGGGCTTACTCCGGTACTCGCTATTCTTGTTCAGTTGTTCTAACTCTTCTTCAGTTGGTTCATACCCATTTGCCATCAAAGTGGCCATCACATCCATTTCTTCAACAGAAAGTTCTTCATCTCCACTCGCCAAATCATATACACCTGTTTCATCCGATTCGGGAAATTCCTGCAAGAACTCATAATGTGAATATATGCTTTGCATAAAAAAACAAGTATCATCTGAAGATTCAGGATATTTCAATGACTTGTCAATTGCAAAAGTTGCACTAGCTTCACCAATTCTAAGGGTCAACTGCTGATCATAAACATCAATGACACATCTAGCAGTATTTAAAAATGGTCGACCCAAAATAATTGGTATTCTGTCATCAACTTCCATGTCTAGTATAACACCTCAGATTTTTTTTTTAATACAGCGGAATACCAATTTAACTAATACATAAGTTAAAAATGTATATATACATATATAATCCACTTAATGATAACACGTTAATAAATAAACGACCGGGTGTTATATTAAAACGTAAATACAACTTTAATAGAAAAGACGTGACATCAGAGTTTCCGGCTTTGTCAAACATATCTTCCAACATCCCATCTTCGCCCTGATAACTAGCATACAACAAATCCATAACCTGCAGGGAAGATGTGGGGGATTAGCACGAAGCAAAGTGAGTGCAACTAACTACAGGCAATAGTATGCAGGAACCGTCATACTACTAATGTCACTTAGTCTAACACATAAACATCACCCAAGTGCCGTCTACAGAGACTCTGGCGGCTCAGCCAAACCATTAACCACCAGCTGATCGGACTGGGGCTTACCAGAAGTTCCTCCACCACCGTATGTATATATATAATCCACACGTGACGGACGCGTCATTCACATATATATACACCACGATTGTCTAGGCTACCACATGAGGAACCCAACCCGCAGGTTGATCTCTCCTACCGAGGCTACCACACAATAGGGACGCACTGGGCTCCAGCAGACAAGCATCAACTAACATGCAGTCATCACAAAGTACTAACTAACCACAACAATAAGTATATCTAACAAGCATGGCAATCATAATATAACATGCTTCTATATACTATATTCTCCAGTTAGTCCCACTCACCGATACCGACATCACTCGGTAGTCTAATGTCACCGAGTCTTCTCCTCATCTGTATCACCTGAAAACAATACTCACAAGTTAGTTATAATATTATGAACATCAATATACAAACGGGCAGCATAACGGCTAAAAAATCAACACTTGGTAAAATATTACACTGCCAAATACAATCGGTCGACTGTCAGAGACAGTCGGCCGACTGTCAACACTCACTCGGCCGACTGTCTAGACACTCGGTCGATGGTTTCACACAGACACACTCGGTCGATGGTCGAGTCAGTCGGTCGATGGTCGAGTCAGTCGGTCGATTGTCAAGAGACAGTCGACCGACTGTGTTTATCTGCAGAAGCTGAAGAACAAAGTGACGGGTTTCACCCAAAATCGACCAATTCTTGCTCTAGAGCTCGATTACGACCTCAAAACTGACCAAATCGAAGATACTAAACATGTAGAAACATAAACCCACAAGATTTGGACTCAAACAACATCAAATCTAACCATTTTGACACAAATTACACACTTTGTAAAAACTAACACAAAACTCCATTTTCTCAAAGATTAAAGCATGAAGGCTTGTGATTCTTACCTTGTTAGAATCAGTAGACAACAAAGAACACGATTCTAAGATCAATTTGAGCCCAAGAACAAGTTTTGATGATTAGGGTTTGGTGAGATGGAGATGAACGTACGGGAGTAATATTTGAGGAAGAATCTAGAAAAATAAAGATAATTCTCCCCACCTACACACTTAAGGGTTAAAAACCCATACATCACAACACACGGGTATTTATCAGTTATCTGGATTCTTTCGTATCTCATTTGGTGACCCAAACGAAGTTCAAATTAAATAAACAAACCTGTTCTGTGACCCTTGTCACAAACTGGTCCTATCCACAACATTAAAATAACACAAAATATAAAGTTAGAATAAAAGCATATAATAACACCACACAACCTGAGGGCAAAATAGTAATCTAATAGCTAGGCCCGCTTCAAGGGTGTTACAAATCTACTCCCTTAAAGAGATTCCGTCCTCGGAATCTACTAAGTCATAGCCAACACGGGTCACAGGTAACAAATACCAACACAATTGGTTACACCGATAGCTACACCAAAACTCATCCTAAGATAACAAGCATTACCCAGGTTCATTAGTTTTCTCATCTGCCAACCTATAAGCGAAAATCATTAATTTAAAAACTCACCGTCACTAACTCAATGCTAACCCTTTCTGTTACGACCAACTCCAATCATGCAACACAACATTCAGATAATTTATCCCGCAATTGTCTATAGCATCACAATTATCGCTTGAAGGGGTAACCAAGTACCAACAATCAACTGTTTAACAAGGGACGTGCACGTCATCCTTTATCCTAGCGCTATGCTAAGAGGATAACGATTAAATAATTCAACACTAGATGCAATCAACATTCATTCAAATACAAGACAACCCAAAAGTATTATATAGACCCATCATCAACTTAATTGACTTCCACAAAAAGTTTCACGTCAAACTGTCACTACACCCCACTTTCTGAAGATACCAACGGTTATACACTGTCAATTTCATTGAATCAAACTGATCCATCAAATTTCGAGATTACCCATAAAGTTAACCCATCAAATCTTATATTTAGTTTATTCTAAGTCATCAGTATGTTGTCAACGTGTCACATGAAGACTCAACTTAGTTAAGCCCACAATTCTACATCACCAAATCAACAAAGGTCATGGGTATTACAAACCGCCACAACGGGCCACAACGTGAACTAAGTCAAATCATGTCCTACCGTCATACGCCTTACAAAGCTCCGTTCATTCTCGTAGGTCAAAAGTTATCTTATCGGTCTAAGTCAAACACACCATCTGCTAGTGTACTACCCAAGGGTTAAGACCCGTTATATGCCGATCTGCAAACTTACTCACTTACACTACACGATATCCGAATCGTTCTTCATATTCTGGTCTAGAAAACAGTCTTTACCACTAGCTAAAGAAATTCAATGCTGACAACCTGCCGCTATCTAATAACTGAACAAGTATAATTTCATCTGAATTCCAAACTTGATGTATCAATAATCTTACGAAATACCACCAAAATTCCATCTCATGTCTAGGTTTTACACACTAACTCTCGAGTCACTACTAATGACCCACTACATTATATCTGTCAATCATGATTTGAGGTTATTCTCAAGTCACTTTCATCGAATTTCCTAGATCAACTCACTCTAAAACACTGAATAATGGCTATCATTTACCTTAGAATACACAAACTTAGCTAATTTTATCACTACAACATAGCCAAATCAACTCGGATTACACTAATTTACCCAAAATCCGTAATTTAATACTTGTTTCAATCCCGATATTCAAGAATTTCGTTGAAATTCGCTTATCTGGTTCAATGTTCTCCAATTATTCAACGACTAAATCGTTATTCTGATCAACTCAATCATAGTAGAAATGATACCAACCCAATTTCAAATCAATTCAATCATTACATCATAAATCTTGAGTAAAGGATAATCGTCCACACATTCTGAAAGTAGATATCTAAGTATTAATTTTCCTCAAGTAACATCAATACACATGCCCGACACTACTACAGTTACATCAGAAAGATCGTCACTTGGTTAAAGTGCTACCAGAACACACAATTAAATACCTAATTCAAATTCGATTTTTATGGGTTTCGTCATAAATCACTTATCTAGGTTGATACTTACCCAAAATTCATCACTTAAAGTATGACTTTATTCATATCATCCTTAAAAGAAACACTTACAATTGCAATATTAACCCAACATTAATCATTCGAGCATGGATTTCAAGTCAACAATATCCACTACCACAAGCAATAAACATCCATCTAAAAATTAAGTCCGTCAAATGATATCAATACACGCGTTTGACACCACTAAAACTATCTCTGCATCGACTTTATTTTGCTTCGAACTTTATCAAAATTCAAAACTAAGGCTTATTCGATCATCAATAGCCTAGGTCCAAATATTGTTCAACTAACATTACTATGTCAGAAAAGTCTACACTCGGTCAACAGTTCATCGAAAATCACATTCATCGTCAAATAACACCCGATCTAACACTCGTTACATCTCTTCCGACTCTCAAAACTACTGTATGATTTACTATAATGTATCTCCGTTGGCCAGACGTAGTACATCATTCTAAATCACACTTTCATTTTGAGTATTTCGGAACAAGATCTTAGTCGAGTTCATCAAAACAACACGGTCTATCTTCTTAAGTCACCGGTAGTTATAAATCTCCACTATATCCCAAACTAATAGATTTTACAATCTAAGGCTATCAAAATCGCAAAAGTCTTGAAAGAAAACACCTAACTCGGTTCTAATTCGATCTTAATTCTACTAAGTCCTCTTTAGTAACCACGTTAGTAACTCTGATCCAACATCCAATGAACTATACCTACTTACTTCGTCTTATTTGCAAATGCTATTATTGTCCGTCCTCGACCTTATATTCAAATCTTCAAAAGACAAAATATTCACAACGGTCACTATCGAACTACCAGATCAATGCTTATATCTTAACAGTAATATGATCAATGTTCTAATCACGTCTCCTGACCTAGTCAAGATTCATCATAATTCAGCTTGAACTAAATTTCTATTCCCGTTAAGGTCTGCTCTACTTCCAAGAAAGTCACTAAACGAACGTCTTACATACTGACATCTAATGAGTCATATCAATTCACAAAAAAATCAACAACTTCTCAGGACAACTCTACAGGTCCTACTTAGCTAGTCAAATCCTGCAACAGTACATCCAGGCTAATAATACTCCTCACATAACAACAAAACACGATTTTCCTATTTTCAGTCAAGACTACATGGAAAACTCCATTCAAACTTACTTCCAAAAGGTCACCACTAACTCATATTAGTCTATGATAGGAAAATGATTCTTCAAAGTCTTACTACGGCCACAATCATCTAAACCAAAAGTCAACATCATACGTCACACTCAAACCACCTACCTATGACAACAACAAACAGGGTCCGGATCCTCTTATGAGAAGACAAGGAAACTACCACTCTATTTCAATCCTTACGGGCTACTACGTTTGTCCCGTCGATCCATGGGAAAGAATTACATTTCACCTAAGTCCAACACAACAAGTCCCATCATACTTTAATATCATAGGGTCCGTCATCTACTGGTTCAGTCACGGTCGCCAAGCATGAAGACTACACTTCACATAGTTACACAATAGGGTTCGAGACTTTCACTACTCATCAAGGGGTCACTACCCTAATCAGTCTTTATGGGTCACTACATGTGTCCCATCAGTCAACGGTCAGGAAATGACTTCATATTCGTCTTTTGTTAATACTACAAATCATTCACTTCAATTCTTCTAGTCTAGGCCAACAGTAATCTCACATATAGTACAACAGGCCATATAACAAACAATTCACAATAGCATGACACCATATCACAAAGGTCATATCTATAAAGTCTCATAGAATATAACAGTCAGTCTAAGGGAATAAAATCCCGATAGTGGCAGGGTAGCTCTAGACACAGTCGCCGTAACTGTGTCCAACTGTCATCTACTTCTATCTTACAAGTACAATTAATCAATCGTAACTTGAAACACTAATAGTCACAGATTATCATTACAACAAACACCAAATTTGAAAAAGACAGGAACACAATCTATAAGTACAATAATAACAATTACAGCAATGTAACAAGAATGTACCTTTATGAATAAGAAGACATCTTCTGTATCTATCAACACCTCGATCGCACCCGCACCCTTAACCCTCATCAACTCTGCAACTGAATCCTCATCATTGGAGCCATGTCAACTAATATGCGTCAAATCCTTCATCTAAATCGGCATCAAATGCATCCACCGAAGTTCTGTCAGTACTAAGGGTCAACAGGGCACCAGCAGGGTGGGATCGATCTTCATACCTGTCTTAACACAACATCTCACACACAAAGCTTAGTAGATAATCTATTAGTTTCCTCCAACTAACTCGTCAATACCTACTTCACCCACTTAACCCACCCTAAGATATGTTTGACTCGACACACGGTTTGGGAACATGTCACTTCCGTGCACACGCTGCCAAACCTATGCTCTGATACCAACTTATAACACCCCAGATTTTTTTTTTAATACAGCGGAAGACCAATTTAACTAATACATAAGTTAAAAATGTATATATACATATATAATCCACTTAATGATAACACGTTAATAAATAAACGACCGGGTGTTATATTAAAACGTAAATACAACTTTAATAGAAAAGACGCGACATCAGAGTTTCCGGCTTTGTCAAACATATCTTCCAACATCCCATCTTCGCCCTGATAACTAGCATACAACAAATCCATAACCTGCAGGGAAGATGTGGGGGATTAGCACGAAGCTAAGTGAGTGCAACTAACTACAAGTAATAGTATACAGGAACCGTCATACTACTCATGTCACTTAATCTAACACATAAACATCATCCAAGTGCCGTCTACAGAGACTCTGGCGGCTCGGCCAAACCATTAACCACCAGCTGATCGGACTGGGGCTTACCAGAAGTTCCTACACCACCATTTGTATATATATAATCCACACGCGACGGACGCGTCATTCACATATATATACACCACGATTGTCTAGGCTACCACATGAGGAACCCAATGTGACGACCCGCAAATTTCCGACCAAATTTAAACTTTATCTATATATTATTCTGACACGATAAGCAAAGTCTGTAAGGTTGAGTCTCAAAAAGTTTGAACTGTTTCATGTATACATTTACCCTTTGACTGCTCTCGACGATTCACGAACCACTATTTGTAAATATATACATATATTTAAAATATATGAATTTGAAATATAAATTAAAATATTATATGACGTAATTGTTAGAATTAATAATGTAAAATAAAATAATATATAATAACTATTATTTAAAATATAGCTATATATGTAAATAATGTATAATGAATATATATATAGTTTTGAATTTATTTTGTAAGCAACAATAACGCTCAATTGTCATTTGATCAATAATAAGTAAATTAAAATCAAACTTATATCATTTTAAAATAAACAGTGGTCTGAAAATGAGTTATATAAGTTATAGGCTTATTAAAAGTATATTTAGGATCTAATTATTTAATTTTAACATTTTTTATATTTTACCCAAAAATGAGAGGGACAGTTGATGTAATTTTTATTTAACAAATTAATGATAGAATTTTATACCATAATGACTGAAATAAATAAAGATAATTATTATAAAAATATAGAATTTATCTGAAGACTTTTTATTCGCCACTGAGGGAACAACGGGGTACGATATTATAGATCGTTAAAACTGTTGGTAGAATAAACCAAATATAACGGATGCTCAACTATTAATCACTATTGCTAATTGAATTTTGATTGATTACTGCTAACAGTTTCAAACACGTTTCCATTTTCTATTACTTCAATTGAAACTTTAGTTGAATGATTATGATTATAATATATTAGTATTATGTTTATTATTATATTTTATATGTAGTATATGTCTACCCTTTATATATGCTTATACAATTGCTTAGGAACGTAAAAACCTTGTGATCTCCTCCTCCTTCTTTATACCGGCCACCATCTCCTTCAGAATTCCCTATCTCACTTTGCCTTCTTTCGATTCATAACCATCACTCACCATCACTATTTAGTTCCTGTTTTAACTACAAGAATTATCATAAGCAACAACATCAACTATTAAACCGAACACCCACTTGGTGTGTTTCTCTTATGATGAGCAAATCCATTAAAACCTTCATTCCAAACTGACACTGTTCCATGACGATGAAACCCATTTTTTACTTGCTAATATTTCAATTAAAACGCTACCATTTAAACTCAACATTTTCCACTATCGATACTCAATTATGTTTCTGTTCCATGCAATCAACAAATATAATCCATCGTGAGCAAACATAGTTACGATCACCATTCTACCACCATCACCCGAATTAATATCATCAAACCCGATCACCTGCGGATTTCGGTTTCATGATACAACCCTCACCACCCTTCCGTTATTTCATGTTAGTCAAAACCCTCAACAAACCTAAACACCACTATTTTTCTGTTTATAACTGTGAAAACCAACCCAACCTCGCACCTTCAATAACCGAAACCTTTTCTGGTTCCTCTCGTTTATCAACCCAATGTAAACACATCAAGCTTAACTGCAGCATCTGTTGTTTTGTGTATTCTAACCACAGACCCTTTAAACCACCTCGTGAACCATCTGCGTGATATTTTTTTCTGTTTTAAATTCACGAGCCACCTGCTTTCTCGAAGGTTACTCTCGTATCCTCCATCCAATTATTAATATGGTGATATTTTACTACAAATGGAGTCATGATCATAAAGTTGATTGTGACATGTTCCTACTACCTTTCGGTTCCAACCTTCACATGCGTATTACTTAATCCCATTTCTATTTAACGGGCCAAGTATGCTTCTCCTTTTTGACCTTACTTTATTGAGTGGGATATGTGTTGGGCCATCTCACCATTATTTAAGAGGAATTAAGTTACTAAATAACAAATTAATAATAATGATGATAATAGGAACGGCTATGAAGATGTTAATGATGAAATGAAAAATGATTCATATATAATGATCATGATGTTATAGATATAGGATGATAGTTGATGACAATTAGAAAATGATAAACGTTAATGATGATATTATGTTAATAATCGTATAGATGATAACGATATATGCGTAGATCATTAATGATGATGAGAAGAAAAGAAGAAAAGAATACAGAAAATACGGGTTTAAGGAACTTAAGGTTTAGATTAGAACAGAAAAGGGAGAATCAGCGGAATGGTCTTGGAGTGGTAGCGTTAACCGAGAGGTCCTGGGTTCGAACCCAGGCCACTGTAATTCTTTTTAAAAAAAATAACAAGCGCAGGTGTGGGCCGTGATCTGTATTGATTATTGGGCCGTATACAGTATGATAGTTGGGCCAAGACTAGAAATTCTGTTGGGCCGTGAGGATCCAATAGTTGTTGGGCCGAAATAAAAAGAAATTGGGTTAAATATAGAATAGGTACAATTAAATTCAGGAATCCGAAATGGAGAAATGGGTTGAGGGTGTTTGCATTATCCGAGAGGTCTTGAGTTCGAGTTCCTTTTGGAGCACTTCTATTTACTAAAAGCTTTTGAGGGTATACACATTTATTATTATTTATCTTTTATTTATTATTATTATGATTATTGTTATTATTATTTTTATTAAAAAATAAAACAAAATATTATTATTATCATTAATATAGTATTAGTATCGAATTATTATTATTATTACTATTATTATTATTATTATTATTATTATTATTATTATTATTATTATTATTATTATTATTATTATTGTTATTATTAAAAAAAAACTTATATCATAATCGTTAATATTATCATTAATGTTACTAGTATCATAATTACAAACATTATTAGTACTATCTTTATCATTAATATTAAAAATTATCATTATTATTATTATTATTATTATTTGAATTATCATAATTATTATCATAATTAGTTTTATTTTTATCATTATTATTATTAGTATTATTAATATATCAAATAAGATTTTTTTTACATAAAAATATATTATTTATATAAAACATAACAATATTAATATGTTTGTAATAAATATTAATTATCTATTTAATGTATATAAAAATAAATATAGTTAATTTAGATATTAATGAAACGTACAAGTTATTAAAATAACAATTAATAATAATACCTAAATTTGTTCGATTACCATTATATGTGTTAATATACATATAAATGATATAGGTTCGTGAATCCGAGGCCAACCCTTGCATTGTTATTATCGTCATATGTATTTTTACTACGAAATACAGTATGGTGACTTCATTTGCTCCCTTTTACTCTTTACATTTTTGGGACTGAGAATACATGCGCTATTTTTACAACTGCTTTATTTAATGCTTTTGAAATATATTCTGAACTGCGAATACATGAAATGCTTTTATAAATGTTTGACAAGATAGACACAAGCAAAACATTTCTCGAATGAATTATTATGCATACAGAAGTTCTGCGAATTATTATTGAATTATCTGGACATGATAATTGCCACCATTGAATTATGTGGACATGATAATTGCCACCATTGAATTATGTGGACATGATAATTGCCACCAATTGAAGTGAATGTTATGTATCGAGAGAATGATTTTATACACAGGTTAAGTGTATGTTATTTTTGTGCACAAGATATGTGTACGGTTACTAAGATTTATGAAAGATGATTTCGTACGCGAGAAATGTGTACTGTATTTAAAAGATATCGCATGTACATTACAGGTGGGTATAGGATTCGGGCCCATTTGTACCATGCAGGATTTAAATCTTGTGGTCTATCAAAATGATGAATTTTATTGTTTTATGATAAACCTATGAGTTCACCAACCTTTTGGTTGACACTTGAAAGCATGTTTATTCTCAGGTATGAAAGAAATCTTCCGCTGTGCATTTTCTTATATTAGAGATATTACTTGGAGTCATTCATGACATATTTCAAAAAGACGTTGCATTCGAGTCGTTGAGTTCATCAAGAATATTATCAAGTCATTTATAGTTTGGATATATTGTGAAATGGTATGCATGCCGTCAACTTTCGATGTAATGAAAGTTTGTCTTTTAAAAACGAATGCAATGTTTGTAAAATGTATCATATAGAGGTCAAGTACCTCGCGATGTAACCAAATGTAATGTATTCGTCCAGATGGATTAGGACGGGTCCTTTCACCCAACCCGCAGGTTGATCTCTCCTACCGAGGCTACCACACAATAGGGACGCACTGGGCTCCAGTAGACAAGCATCAACTAACATGCAGTCATCACAAAGTACTAACTAACCACAACAATAAGTATATCTAACAAGCATGGCAATCATAATATAACATGCTTCTATATACTATATTCTCCAGTTAGTCCCACTCACCGATACCGACATCACTCGGTAGTAAACGGGCAGCATAACGGCTAAAAAATCAACACTTGTTAAAATATTACACTGCCAAATACAATCGGTCGACTGTCAGAGACAGTCGGCCGACTGTCAACACTCACTCGGCCGACTGTCTAGACACTCGGTCGATGGTTTCACACAGACACACTCGGCCGATGGTCGAGTCAGTCGGTCGATGGTCGAGTCAGTCGGTTGATTGTCAAGAGACAGTCGACCGACTGTGTTTATCTGCAGAAGCTGAAGAACAAAGTGACGGGTTTCACCCAAAATCGACCAATTCTTGCTCTAGAGCTCGATTACGACCTCAAAACTGACCAAATCGAAGATACTAAACATGTAGAAACATAAACCCACAAGATTTGGACTCAAACAACATCAAATCTAACCATTTTGACCCAAATTACACACTTTGTAAAAACTAACACAAAACTCCATTTTCTCAAAGATTAAAGCATGAAGTCTTGTGATTCTTACCTTGTTAGAATCAGTAGAAAACAAAGAACACGATTCTAAGATCAATTTGAGCCCAAGAACAAGTTTTGATGATTAGGGTTTGGTGAGATGGAGATGAACGTACGGGAGTAATATTTGGGGAAGAATCTAGAAAAATGAAGATAATTCTCCCCACCTACACACTTAAGGGTTAAAAACCCATACATCACAACACACGGGTATTTATCAATTATCTGGATTCTTTCGTATCTCATTTGGTGACCCAAACGAAGTTCAAATTAAATAAACAAACCTGTTCTGTGACCCTTGTCACAAACTGGTCCTATCCACAACATTAAAATAATACAAAATATAAAGTTAGAATAAAAGCATATAATAACACCACACAACCTGAGGGCAAAATAGTAATCTAACAGCTAGGCCCGCTTTAAGGGTGTTACATCTAGAACCACAAAGTCTGCCGGAAAAATCAAATTTCTGATCTTAACTAACATATTCTCTATTATTCCTCAAGAGAATTTTATAGAGCGATCAGCTAGTTGAATAGCCATCTGTGTGGTCTTAAGTTCCCTAGGGGCTAATTTAAGGTAAATCGAATAGGGCATTAATTTGATACTAGCCCCCAAATCGGCTAATGCCCTCTTACAATCAAGGTCACCCATTAGACATGGAATAGTGAAATAACCCGGATCTTGAAGCTTTTCGGGAAGTGTGTTGGACACCAGCGCTGAACATCTAGAATTTAAAGTGACCGATGAAACGCTTTTCATCTTCTTTTCGGTTGATGAGCATGTCCTTCAAGAATTGAGCTTATTTAGGCATACCTGCAATAACATCAATAAAAGGTAAATTTACGTTAACTTTCATGATGAGCTCCATGAGTCTTGACTTCTCTTCCTCGAGCTTCTCCAATCGTTGTTTTCTTGGGAATGAGAGTGGTGGTTAATACGCTTTAACAACCAGTTTTACTCGCACCGTGTCTTCTTGACTTTCCATGTGCTCATTGTCAACACCTTCAACCACATTTTCCGGCTCCTTATCTTTCTCCGGTTCATTCACACTACCTGGTTCATTCTCTTTCATTAATGGAACACGAAAATCAGAAACTTCTGGCATCTTTGGTGGATCATAGGTTACCCCACTTCTGGTGGTGATAGCCTTTGCTTGCTCGTCTCGGGGGTTAGATTGCGTGTTGCTCGGCAATTCCCCTGGTTTCTTTCGCTTAACAATTTAGCAGGATTACTCATTTGTTGTTCTAATATTTGAATGGAAGATTGTTGGTTTCTAAATTATTGCTCATTCTTCTCATTCGTTTGGCTTATATTGGTAACAAGTTGAGTTTGCGATGCAATTAACTTCTCCAACATATTCTCTACATTTTACTTTTTCTCTTCATGTTGGGGTTTTTGATAAAAACCCGGAGTTTGTTGTTGGAACCTACTACTTGGCCCTTGCTGGAAATTGGGATTTTGACCTTGAGGGTTGTAAGGGTTATTGAAGTTTCGGTTGAATTGGGCTCTTCCTTGATATTGGTTATTATTCCTTTGGTTTATGAAAGCCACTTCTTCTTTCTGAGCCATCGTCAAACCTGCATCACAATCGTTTTCTAAATGTAAACCACCATAGTATTCACACCCCACCTTCATACCATGGATCTCCTTGGTGATCTTTTCCATGTTTCTTGCAATGCCATCTATCTTCACACTAAGAGAACCAATGTCATCATAAGCACCGGCACTTGATACTTGAGCATGACGGGAAATGGGTCTTTCTTGATGTCATTCATGAGAATAATCGGCTTGCTTTTCGATTATCTCATAAGCTTCTTGCTCGGTTTTATCCATGAGTGAACCTCCTGCCGCTTGATCAATGGAAATTCGGGTTGCAACATCACAACCCTTGTAGAAGATTTGAACCTTTTGGAAGGTATCCAAACCGTGGTTTGGACAACCTCTTAACATCTTCGAAAATCGATTCCATGTTTCATACAAGGTTTCCAACGGCTTTTGACAAAATTGTGTAATTTCTTGTTGGAGTCTTGCGGATTTTGTAACAACCCGACTTTTTCCGTTAACTCATTTTAACGCCGTCTTTTTAAAAAAAATAATCTTTCGTCATCTATATTCGTACCTTTCATTAACTAACGTTCTTAACATTCCCGTTATTGGATTATAACATCTTCCATTTACTCTCGCGTGTTTAAAATAATTCGTTCGATTAACTCCCACACCCGACTACAAACTTAAGGGACTAATCTTGTCACTTAGCCAAATTGGGTCAACTAGTCACCACCTCCCACCACTCACCTCTCATTTCTCTCTTACCTCATCTTTCTTACTTCCATTTTTCTCTCATTTCTTCAAACAAAGAACCATCATCCAAATTCGATCTAGGAAGCTAGCAACAAAATGAATTGTACTTTTGGAATCCTTGCGTCTTCCTCTACAACTTGATACTAATCTCATCTCGTTTGGGTAACTTTCTAAAAATACTAGATTTCTTGCTCTTGATGTTCTTGACTAATAAATGTGTTAGTTAGTGTCTATGGCTCAAGTCTAACATGAAAATGTAGTTTGTATGCTCGATCTTGTTATTTGGTGTAACTAGCATGAACACTTGAAATGGGTTAGTTAACTCTTTGATTTTGGATGATGAAATGTGTTTAGATGTTAATGTTTGTGTGTTCAAAGTGTTAGTTACTTCATATGCTTTGATTTGGTATGTTGGATGACATGAAAACCTTACATTAACACGATTATCGATTTTGTGATTCTTGATTAGGGTTTGATAGATTTTAAAATGAACTTTTGATGCATTAAATGATTTACAATGTTGTTGGTAAGTATTTAGTTGTATTGTATGCGTAATTACCTACGAAACGGCATATTATATGTGTGTAATAAGTTCCCGAATCATGAAATGCGTTTTACGAACTTAAAACTTTGATAATGAACTTTTAACGATCATTCGACGAGGATTTTGTTGCTGTAAATGATGAATTTGATTGATGATATGTGCTTAGTTTTATTCCTTGTCAAAATACTTTTCCAACGATATAAGATACGTGTTTTGAGTGTTTTCGGTTCATAAGTTGTGTTTGAAATGAGTTTGGTTCGAGACTTGTCAAATTTTCAGCATCAGAAATCTGTAGTTCATTTGGACGCCATCCAATCCTTCACTGCTGGACGCCGTCCAGCCATTCTGGACGCCGTCCAGATGAACTGCAAAAGGCTGTCCAACTTTGTAAATTTTCGTTTAATTCTAACTATGCTACGCACCTCCGATTAACGTGAAAATTGGCCAACATGTTTATATATGATTACTAATTGAATAAAAATTGTCGGATACCCGACCCGACCCCGTTGACTTTGAATTTGACTTTGACCAAGTTTGACTTTTAGTCAAACTTAACCAAATACTTATGCAATCGTTCTAACATGCTTTTATACTTGATTCTTGCATGAAACTTGACAATGTGATTCACATGCTATATTAATCGAGTCGTAACGAGTCATAGGACTAATTGAACACATTTCACCCGACCTTGTATCGTAACCGGTAATTGATACGACTTATTTGTTTAGGACAAGGCTAAGCAACTTTCACTTGCACAACGTTTAATTTCAAGTACTTTGGCATGAAACTACGGTGAGATCATAGTCCCATCTTTTCAACAACTTTTATATTTTTAAAACATGGGATGAGAAACATATATGGTTTATACTTGTATACTTTGAACACAAATACGAATGTAAGGATACATACGAGTTAGAACAAAAATCCTCAAGTCCAATTATCATTAGTTACACTTGCAGGGTGTAAGCAAGAACTTATGTTGTGTGGCCATATGGGTTTGACGAACCCTCATCCGGATGGATGAAATGTATTTTCGGTATATAGTGTAGGTTCTAACACTATTATGCAGAGGTAAGATTTAGTTAAGCTTTGGTAATTGGGTGCTCGTGATACAGACAACATCTTTTAGGATGTATACGCTTTAATAATCACTTTATACTAAATTTTATGGTTCAAAAATATACGTTTACAAATACACCTATGATTTCACCAACATTTTTGCGTTGACAGTTTTCTATATGTTTCTCAGGTTCATACTTGGCTATTCGATACATGCTTCCGCATACTTTGATTACTTGCTTGGGGTCAAGCATACATGCATACGCTAGTGATAGCACCCTTGGATTCAAACTTAAAGCTTACATACATGCGCTATTGATAGCATTCGTGAATTTTCAACTTATATTATGTCGCGAGTTATTTCATTTACACTTTACAACTTTTGTAAACTCAAACTTGTTGTCGAACCGTTTGGTAAACTAAACTTTGCAAGTCCTACACGTTTCCAATGAATGCGACATAATTTTTGGTCAAGCGTGTCTCATTTAGGGACTATGACCACGTAACGGGACCTAAGTTGACGGCGCCGTCAATAGCGATTTTGGCGGGTCGTTACAGATTTGGAAGCTGGAAAGAATTTCTTTAGAAATTTTTCTAACATATCATCCCAAGTGTCAATCGTACCCTCGGGTAAAGAATCTAACCAACTCCTTGCTTCCCCTTGGAGTGTCCAAGGGAAAAGTCTTAAAATTACAGCTTGATCGGTAGCCACTTGAAGCTTGAATAAACCGCATATCTCTTGAAAAAGACGAATATGCTCGTTAGCATCTTCATTTAGTTCCCCACCAAATTGGCATTTATTGTTGATCATTTGGAGAATAGGTCCCTTGATTTCAAATCTTGCCTCACTGGTGGGCTGAGTAATTGCACTTCCTTGACTGGTTCAGGTGGCCTTCATCTTGGCCGCCATTGATGGTTTTGGTGCCTCCATTTCAAAATTTGGAGGAGTAACAGGTTCACCAAAATTAGAATATCGTGGCTTGGTTGTACTTGATGATTCTGAATAAAAGCTTTCTTGTTTTGATGAAGATTCAAAAATTTCAAGTACTTCTTTTCGTACTCTTCCAAGCTTTCTGTCCGGTTCTGTAAGTAGTGTAAGTAGCGGAGAATCTGAATTTCGGGTATGTGGCATATGCAACCTAAAAATCTGTCAAAAACACAACTAACAAAACTATTAAATGCACCGATTCTATAAGTTTAAAAATCAAAAACTATTAATAATTTAAAAGAATTAAGAAACTACTTAATCACAAAATAGTTAATAATTCTAATTTGACACAAAACTTTTCCCGGCAGCAGCGCCAAAAACTTGATGTGTAGAATCAGGTATATAATTTATATTAGGAAAAACACCGGTTATTAGAACTATTACACAACTACGGGCAGTGTACCCGATCTTGTAGTAGTATAGATAATGGTTTAGTCCGTGTATTGTTCCAAGGACAGTTGTATGAGTCAAACTACAATTAGAAACTATATTATGATTAACTAAGTAAATGAAACTAAAGGTACAAGATATATTGGTTTTGCCCTTTAACGATGGGCTAATTAAGACAAGTTCTAGTTTACAAGTAAAAGAAATATTTTTGGTATTTTTGGTTTTAAACAATTGTAAATAAAGCAAGTAAGATAGTTTGATTTAGATCAAGGAGAAGAAATGTTCATCTAGATCTTCTACCCTCGGTATTGGATGTATGTTTTAGTTATTAAGACCCGATTGAATGATTATGTGTGTAAGTTACCTATTAGATTCACCAAGAGTTCTCTTTAGTAAACACGCAAACACAATTACAAGATCAAGGGTTCACTTTTCACTATATTTCTTGTGTTTGTAACCAAATAACTATGCTAGTTTAAAGACTTGAAACTTGACTTCTATGTTCATAGTTGTCAATAATTGTACAAACGTTCGTTGCATACATTTCATCCCTATATCGTTTAATCGTTTGAATCTAATTTACCCCCTTGGTCCGGTTTAGTAAACAATCAATCTAAGACAAGTTGATTGTAAATCAATATGATAAATCAACAAGAGTTCTCTTTATCAACAACATATCAATTAACTAGATACAAATGATTTTAACTTCAATAAGCATGTTCTTGATTCAAGCTTAAAACTATCACACATAATACATATAATCAATAAGATTACATCCAATACTTTGGTTATTAATCTAGACAAACATTATGGAACTAGCCAACAATCATTTTAACAAACAAAACAGCAATCAAATGATAAGAAGAATCCATTGTTTGAGAACAAGAAATCAACCTACTAGAAGAATAAATCTTAGATTGAGAAGGATTTGAATCTTGATTCTTGGATGTTAGACCACTTGAAAGAGCTTGGAATTCTCCAAAAATGCTCCTAAATTCATCTCCAGAACTGATCTGATCGTCTCTGAAAGTCTCCTCAATAATATATAAAGTAGCTCAAAATTGCAAGACAGCTTGTTCAACTACTTTTGGACGGCGTCCCATAATTGGACAGCGTCCCATTTCACTAAGCTTTTGGACGGCGTCCAAATGGTCTTGGTCAGGTTTCTTCATTTTGTAACAACTTCTGTTTGTACACCCCGTTATACTGGACGGAGTCCCAAGATTTTGGACGGAGTCCAGCATAACTGAAGCCTTGTTTCGGCCTTTTA